>NC_061121.1:20436930-20501393 GCF_002878395.1 Capsicum annuum | reverse complement strand
TCATAGCATCAGTGGTAGCCCTACGACGGCAAACAGACGAGAGTTAAAGTGGAGGAGTAAATACTGTTTATTTCTATTTTATTTTCTTATAGAATTAGGTTGATTAGTTGAGAAGTTATTTGTTTTAGGGAATATTATTAACATTTTATATTGAAAACTGGTACTGTTGTATGATTATGTCCAAAATAGTAAGAATAGATTGTTTATTTTATTATTTTATTTATTTTTTATTTCATTGTTATAAATAGAATTTAGTTATTAAATTAATTAATTATTTTAATTGAATCTTGCTTTAATATATTGATAAGATAACGTAGCATTTCAAATAAAAAATTGTTGTGAGCTATAAAAAATTTATATCAATGTTTTTAATATTAAAACAAATTTTAAGCATATATATTTATTTTGTTCGTCTCAATTAAGAATGTGGCATACACATCTTTTGAGATATTTTAAATTCAAAGATATAAAAATACACTTTGACAAATATTTTCATAAAAAATAATTTTTCATTGATTAAAAATAAGAGTTTTAAAAATAATTTTAAACATTAAAAATGAGCGATTTTAGGCCTTAACATAATTTATTAAAATAATTTAAGTTAAGATAAGTCAATAAAGCGACCGTGCTAGAACCACAGGACTCGAGGGTTGTCTTACACCTTCCCCACGATCAACAGAATTCCTTACCCGGTCTTCTATTTTCGCAGACCATAATAAGAGTCATTTCCTTTTGATGAGGGATTTTATAAGGTGACTTGGAACACCATAACTCAATTCCAAGTGGCGACTCTGCAAATAAAATAATCCCTATTCAATAATGTCACTTTAATTGGAAAAACCCTTCGACCCATTTCCCTCGAGCGAAAAAAGGGTGTGACATCTCTGGTGACTCTGCTGAGGAATAATAAGAATTCGAGCTTTTAATATTGACTTATGCTTGCTTTAATATTGTTGATATTGTGTTTATTGGCCTTATGTGCTACTTGTCGCTTTTTTACCGCTTTGATATTATTTGAACTGTATTATATATTGTTTTCTCTCGCGTACCCCCTCTGAGTCTCTGAAATAGGATAGAGGGAATGAACATATGCATTCCACCTTCTTTTTGAGATAGCCGGAGTGTCAAGACACCTGGTGAAGGATATAGTCACATATGTTAGGCGGGGTTCGGATCGACAATGAAGGCAGTGTTGCCCTGCTACCGACCAAGTTGTCCCTCCCCGGCTCGAGTGTCCGCTCGAGTAAGACAGTCTAGACACTTATCCCTATTAGGTTTAAACTTAGAAGAACTGAAAACTAAGAATCTGGTTATCCCTACTAGGTACCGCTTTATTTGCATCATATGTATTTGACTTAGCGGGATTCGGCACAGGGGCCGGGTCTGTCTAGGACAGGTGACTTAATTTATAAAGACCAACATGTTCATTCTACGTGCTATTTGACATTTTCTTGGAAGGCTATTTATTTGTTGACCGGCTTTAGGCAATTTTAAAATACGAGAGATTAATTTATCCTCAAATTTAGTTAATCATTTTTTGAAAGGAAATTTTTATTTTATTTTTAAAAAAAAAATTTAAATGTACAACAACATAGTTTTTACAATCTTCATGAACTACGAGAGTCTAATTGTCACTTTTTATGAGATACATAGGAAGTCCTACCTAGGATACGACCATTTATTTAAAAAATAATAATAGTATATTTATTCACAAATTTATTGAAGGATATTTTTGAAAAAAAAATAAGAAAAAGAAAAATGATCGTTTTTATGAATATTATTATCTTTATTTTACTTTTCATTCTTATTTACAAAATTAATTTTAACATAAAAATCAGAATAGCCTAAACCTTTAGGGCTCGTGAGCTGAATTTTTGCAAAGTAATAAAATATGTAAACATATATTTTAACAGTTCTGAACCTTTAAGGGTCATGAGGCTGAGATTTTTATACAACTTCATACATAAAACAATCATTCTTCTTTTTCTTTATTTTTAAGCCATTTTATTTTATTATTGTTCTTTTAAGTATACTTAGGAGTATTGTCTTCAAACATATAGTTTAAATTTATCTAGAGGTTTGCTATTGCAAACTTTTTAAAAGAGTCAATTTAAATAAATGATTTTCCTAAAAATATTATCAGTCATATTTCTCTCACTTTGATAAAATTGTTCTTTACAATTAAGTCCCACTAATGGTCGCATTAGATCTCACGAGTCAAGATTAAATTCTTTCAAAATTAATAAATTAAGTTCTGCCTAAGTCTAGACAGTTATTAATCTCACGTCCTTATCAATAAGTATAAAATGTCTCCTCCGGTTCTTGGAAAGAGTCTAAAGAGAAAGAGGGATGGGAGTGTACCACTTCAGGTTGTTGATGAAATCCCTCTGCAGCTTTGGTTATGGTGGAATGCAATGGATACATTCGACTATGGCGAGATACATAAGTATTTGGATTTTTTGACGAGTACCATGAGAATCAACCCTAATAGGGAAGTGATTATTGCATTACTGAATTTCTGGGACCCGAGAAATAATGTATTCCACTTTTCAGATTTTGAGTTGACGCCGACTTTAGAAGAGATAGCGAGCTATGTTGGATATGGGGATATGCATCGGAAGAAACTTATAGCCCCAAGACTTATTTCGATAACCAGATTTTGCAAGCTCATGAACATACGGAATACAAAAGAAAAATCAAGGAAAAAAGGTTGGGTTTCCTTACAGTTTTTGTATGACAGATACGGAAAGCAAGAGGGGTTTCAAAAGTACGGTAAACAACTTTGTAATATGGGAAGTTTTGAGGCTTGAAAAATTCACAGATGATTTGCATTCATGGTAGCCTTTTTAGGCACTATGGTCTTCCCAAGAAGAGAAGAAAAAATTAATATTCGTTTAGCGGGAGTGGTACAGATACTGATTAAGAAAGATTACACTATGGTACCAATGATCCTAGTTGATATTTACCGTGCTCTGACTATTTGTCAAAAGGAAAAGAGTTTTTTCGAGGGATGTAATATCTTGTTACAGATGTGGATTGTGGAGCATCTTTATCAACGTCCTACATTGACAAGGTTCAATCCCGAGCAATTTAATCGCATCAATGATTACGAGGAAAGGATGGAGAAATATAAATGTCCAAAAGAAATTGGAGATTGGGTTAAACTTTTTCGTTCTTTGACAGTAGATAAAATCACATGGAATCTCCATTGGTTCCCTTGTAGGCAAGTCATACATAGTTCCGTCATTCGAGTTGCTTACTGTTTGGGGTCGATTCTGGATTCAAATTTGTTCAAGAATTTGCGATATCGAGTTGGATCTTTGTCTTGGTTGAGGTTCGGTTTGAGGCTATCAGGAGTGGAGTTTTTTAATTTTATCAAGCAATATTCTTCGGAAATTTCGAATTGAGATCCATTTCTCATCCCTTTTCTTGAATAATTTTAAGTTCTGATATTTTGTGTGGAAAATTAATAATGTGTGGATCTTGCTTTTGTTTGATTTCGTGATGTTTGAATCATGAATGTTGATTGCTGTTGAATTCGGACTTTGAAAACTTGAATTGGTAATCGAAGCATGTGATAATTTGGTTAATGGGTTGGGGGATCAAAATTTGATAAAAGATAGATAAATTAGTTGCTTCGATTCATTGTTATTATTATTTGGCGTCTAATTGTGAATTCGATAATACATGTCGAATTGGATAGACAAAAATATTTAGTTTCGGGTAGGCAAAATTTAGGAGTGATGTGTTGTTGAATGCGTTGAATGTTTAAATGTGTGCGTTAAATATTTTCTAGTTTTATCGTATTTCATTGAATGTATTCATTTAGCCGTGGAATGCACCGAAGTTCATTGTATTTATTCACCGGGGGATGCCCCCACGTATTATATTGGCGGAAGACATTCGTGATCAAGGCCCGAGGCATCAGGTAAACTTTGGAGCATAGTTTAGGATTAGCCTAGAATAGGATTTATATTTTTCGCATTTTTCTACTTTGGACTGTATAACTGGACTAGACATTTTTATTTTGATTTTGGATTGCTATTTGATGTGTTTGTTGCTTGTTTTATGTGTTTGATGTGGTTTACACATTCGTAGTGTCAAGTTAGCTAAAATGCTCCACCAAGCGACCGTGGTTGAACTACGGGATCGAGGGGTGCCTAACACCTTCCCCTCGGTCAACAGAATTACTTAGCCGGAATCTCTGTTCGCGGATCAGTTTTAAAGAGTCAAACTCGTTTTGAAAAAGGATATCCAAGGGTGACTTGGCACACCCAATTTATGCCAAGTGGCGACTCTGAGTTTTGAATATAAAAGGTCTTTTTTCGAAATAATTTTCAATCTTTTATCACTTTAATAATAAAACCCTTTCGAAACCTAAAATCTAATCTTTTTGGAGTTAAAAAAAAAGAGTGTGACAGCTCTGGCGACTTTGCTGGGGATCGAACCCAGAATCTCTGATTTATTTTTGGAGTTGTATCGGCTTAGTTTGACATTATGGGTGTATAAACATTGTTTGTGCTATCGTTTGTTGTTTATTTTATCATTGTTGAGTGTTACGTGTTTACAGTTTTTCTCTTGTGTGTTACCGCTTTATATCTGGCATCATGTGAATAACCCGAGTCAATTCTTTCTACAACAAGTCCCGGAGTGCACGCCGTGCGCACGAACTCTAGTTGAGTTACCCTTATTTTAGGAGGGGGAGCCGTTGGATGTATGGAGTAGGTGGAAAGCAAGCAGCCACTATCGACCATATGTTCCCCCGAACGGCCTTGTTAGTAAACCCCAACGTAGGTCAGTCTTTAGGTCATGCTTATGTGCATCATATTGAGATCTATCGGGCCCCACTTGGTCCTTTGTAGATGACTCTCCTCTAAAGCATCCCTACATGTTAATTGTTACATTTTTTAGGGTAACAGGGTCATTTGACGGACTGATTTGGGGAAAGCATGTGCTAGAATTAAAGAAAGGTGTATAGGCATGGAAAAAAGGGGATAAAAGAAAAGGTGAATCAAAAAAGAGTTTCGTAGTTTTTAGGTTCTTTATGGCTTTTGTTTTCCACAATTCAAAAATTCAAAAAAAAAGATTTTTTTTTTTACTTTTTGCACTCATTTTTCAAAAATAAAAAAAAACATCAAAAAGATTTTCCTTTTGTTTCATTTAGCAAGCATTCACAATTCGAAAACTCCAAAAAGATTTTTTTAGGAGCTTTTTATAAAAGAAAAATTCAAAGAAAAAAAGTGGTAGAAGTTTTGTACATTTCATATAACGAAAATACCAAAAAGATTTTTTTTCATAGCTGTTGGTGTCATTTTTTATGCGAAGTGTCAAATTGAAAACTCAAAAAAAGATTTTGTTATGTTGTTCATCATTTGTCTTTGACCGTGTCTCAAGTTAGGGTGTAATCTGTTATTTAATCATTAATTGTCCAATCTGGACGAACTACGCACCCCTGATTCTCCTCTCTAGGGAGTGAGATACGTAGGCAGCCTATTGTGGGTTCAGGGATCTTATTTGAAAATACAAAAAAAAAAAAGATTTTCTTCACTTTTCCTTTAAAGTAGGTGTTTCCTATACATCTTTAAAAGCAAATCACAAAAAAGATTTTTGGTTAATAGCTTCAAGTCTCATTTTCGTATGGAATTCAAAAATTGAAAACCCAAAAAGATTTTTCTTTGGTAATCATAGGTTTCGTTTAGTATAGGGAGTTTAAACCTGAAAAATACAAAAAGATTTTCGTCAATTCTTTTGACAATTTATTATTTTTGAAGTTTCTGAAAAAGAAAAAAAAGGAAAAAGAATTAATTGGTCATTTTGGCAAGACTTCACGAACTACGCACACCTGATTCTCCTTTTTCGGGGGTGAGATACGTAGGCGCCCTTCTTGGGTTCGGTGATCTTTTCTAAAAGAAAAAAAAGGTTTTGAAGAAAATTTTGAACTCTAACATATTTGTTGCCTCTTGTTCAGTTAGTTTAAGGTGGTGAGTTTGTGGCATCCTAGCTGGTCCTCCACATCACACCAAATCTAAAGAAGATTAAGTTGTGTTCAACAAGGATACGGAGAGTGACCTCATGGATCAAACAAAGAGGCAGAAAAATGAGAGTTTAAAGGAAGAGAATTTGAGACTAAGACAACAAATGATGAAAATGTATCGAGCTTAGGCTAGTGGGCTACCTTCTCCTCCATTCCCCACTATTGATCCTGCCAATATCTTAAGTTTTCCATCACAATTGCAAAAGTCAGTTCCCTATTGTTGATTGACTCACGACAACATGCCTCAAAATTTATGCCACGTCAGCTACATCTCAATCCATCCATCATTCATTCTCTAGCTCCTCGGGTTACAGTGTTGAAGGTTGTAGTGCTTTGAAATGGATCGGTTGATTCAAGAAAATTTGATCGTAGTACAAAACATTGACACTACGAAGGTCACACAGAATCCTTCACCCACATACGGTAATGCATGATATGATATGTGGGAAGCAATGAGTCAAGCACGGAGATCCAGAACTTATTTGTTGAAGAGAATGTGTCTGACAGTAGTGGAAGCTCTAGTCATGCTGATATACAAACCAATGGCTAAGTTGTCAGGCTGAGCAATTGAAAAGTCACCCCTCTCCCTACTAGGAAGAGGTCTAGTAGTTTGTTTTGTTTTATTTTCTGTTATCCGAATTATTTTAGGTTTTGTAGTTTGGGATCTATATTGTTTTGTTTCTCTGTCATCTTTGTTTAAACCCTTCTATCTTTCCTTTCAATAAAATGTGGTGTCCCTTGTCGTTTTGTCTCATTTTAAGTCATTTGTTTGTTTTCTTTACATAGTACATTTTTATGTTGGCTCTAATGATATGACATACAGACGGAACTTTCAGCTAGATCTTAAAATCCAATTTGAGCATAAACTTTGAATCAGAGGGCTAAAGTTAGAAAAAACATCCGAGAAAATATGTAGAGTACTGAGACATTTGATGACAAGTTGAAGCCTTCTTCAAAAATTAAGATAATTGTTTTGAGAATCACAAGAATAACTTGGTCATCAATTGAAAGACATGTTTCAATTAGGTCAAATAGTGTCTGCATAAACAGAAAAAAATTTAGCTCCACGAAATCATGAGTCATTCAAGGTGAGGAATGTACAATAAAAGTGGTGTTGTATGCTAGAAAAATGCAGAAGAAGTAGTGACGCACAGACTCAGTCAAAGTTAATACTTAAAAGACATTACAAATGATCTTCATCTTTCATTTTCATATTACATGATGTGTACTGGCATTTTCAAGGATTGATATGATGAAGGCATTTCATTCTGCAATCCAAACATTGTGTCATCCTTTGTTTACCTCATTTGAGCTTTAGTGTTATTTTCTTTCATACCCCTCTTTTGAAATCAAGATGGAGTCAGCAAAACTCAAAATAAAAAGTGTCGAGCAAAAGAAAAGTCAGAAAGTTTCAAAAAAAGAAATGAGAGAAAAAGTATGTCAAAAAGAAAAAAAGAGAAGAGTGTCAAGAAAAATAAAGTCAGAAAAGTCTCAAAGAGAAAGAGTCAACAAAAGAAAAAATTTAGAATCAAGTGAAAGAACAAGCTGCCAGAACTATGCATGACCTGATTCTCCTCTTTTGAGAGTGAGATACGTAGGCTTCCCTACTTAAGGCTCGATCCAACCAAATAAACAATTTAGAGTCGCCCAGTTAAAAGAAACTGAGGCATGAGTTAATCGTCATTGTTTGAGTCGATTCCAAAAGTTATAAGTCCTACCCCACTTTAAGTGTCGTTTGAGCCTCATGTCATTCTTTCTTTCTAACCCTATCCAAAAGAGAAGTTACAACCAAAGAAAGACCTTCAGATCAATCTTTGAGAATGTTAAGGCTACGCATGCAATGCATATGATGACGCATTCTGGGAACTGCTTGTCTTCCTCAGCATAAGAAATCAAGAGAGAAATAAAAATGAGAGAGTCTTATTGGTGAAAACTGTCACGGACACCATAAGGCGATGGTAAGTTGAGAGAAATAAAAATGAGACAGTCTTATTGGTGAAAACCCTCACGGGCACCATAAGGCGATAGTGAGCTAATAGAAAAATGAGAGAGGCTTGTTGGTAAAAACCCTTCAAGGTGTCACTAGCCAAATAAGGTCTTAAATGCAATTGACCTAAGGAAACAACTTAGTTTCAAGGCCACTAACGTAACAACAATTGGTAGAAAATTTGGATGGAAAGATCAGGCAGCCTGATCCAAAATGAATGGCATAATCATTAGAGTGGACTGTCATTTTTAAATAATTTTTTGTTTCTTTCTTTTTTCAAATGGGGACATTCATTGTCTATTCTTTCTTCTCTTTATTTTTGGTTTTATCTTTCTTGAGTCAGTTATTCAAATAAAAATCATTGTTATTTTTTTCTTGTCTTTGAGTCAAGTCCATATCAAAACAAGTGAGAAAAGATTTCAAAATTGGCCACCAGCTTCTTCAATTGCACAAAGCAAGACAAAAGGCCAACACATGAAAGAGACATGATTGTGAGCCAAAATGAGGCAAGCAGAAAGTTTTGTCAACAAATAAGTTGGGAACTCATGAAATACCAAGGTTCCAAGGGGTCTATCTGAGAGCATGGCAAAGCAGAGATGCTGTGTTTGTCTCAGTCACTCTTAATAATTTGAGTTTGGTAAATGAAGCAGCAAGTCAATGACACAGGCTAATGGTTGGAAGCCAGGTTAAATATGATGACGGCAAGAGTGTTTGCCACGAAAGACAAAGCCACAAACCAGCCACCATATTTTTAAACTCACAACCTTTCTTTACATGAAACAGGAACGCATGTTACCTTCAAATCAAGAATTTTAAAGCCTAAACATCAAGGCCCGTAATTTCTTACTTTTACAAATACAGGAAGCAATGTTGTTGCACAGGTGTGATAATTAAATCATGGTAAAAATTCATCATCTTATATCCCTCGGAGACACACTTTCTTGTCCAGGGATTTCAGTTTTCATTTACTGGGTGATATACTTCTTAAATTGAACCTTCACTCCTAGAAGACTTACCTTTTAGTTGAGTCATTTCCTTTGACCCCTAGAAGACGTACCTTTTAGTCGAGTCATTCTCTTTAATTCCTATAAGATGTACCTTTTAGTCGAGTCATTCCATTTGATTCCTATAAGACGTACCTTTTAGTAGAGTCATCTCCTTTGATTCCTATAAGATGTACTTTTTAGTTGAGTCATCTCCTTTAATTCCTATAAGACGTACCTTTTAGTCGATTCATTTCCTTTGATTCCTATAAAACGTACCTTTTAGTCGAGTCATTCCCTTTGATTCCTATAAGACGTACCTTTTAGTCGAATCATTCCCTTTGATTCCTATAAGACGTACCTTTTAGTCGAGTCATCTCCTTTGATTCCTATAAGACATACCTTTTAGTCGATTCATCTCCTTTAATTCCTATAAGACGTACCTTTTAGTCGAGTTATTTCCTTTGATTCCTATAAAACATACCTTTTAGTCGAGTCATTCCCTTTGATTCCTATAAGACGTACCTTTTAGTCGAGTCATTCCCTTTGATTCTTATAAGACGTACCTTTAGTCGAGTCATCTCCCTTGATTCCTAGTAAGACGTACCTTTTAGTTGAGTCATCTCCTTCGATTCTTATAAGACGTACCTTTTAGTCGAGTCATCTCCTTTGATTCCTATAAGACGTACCTTTTAGTTGAGTCATCTCCTTTGATTCTTATAAGACGTACCTTTTAGTCGAGCCATCCTCCATGATTCCTATAAGGCGTACCTTTTAGTCGAGTCATTCCCCTTGATCCTCAAAAGACATACCATTTAGTTGAGTCATTCCCTTTGATTCCTATAAGACGTACCTTTTAGTCGAGTCATATCTTTTGATTCCTATAAGACGTACCTTTTAGTCGAGTCATTCCCTTTGACCCCTAGAAGACGTATCTTTTAGTCGATTCATTCCCTTTGATTCCTATAAGACGTACCTTTTAGTCGAGTCATTTCCTTTGATTCCTATAAGACGTACCTTTTAGTCGAGTTATTCCCTTTGATTCTTATAAGACGTACCTTTTAGTCAAGTCATTCCCTTTGACCCCTAGAAGACGTACCTTTAAGTCTAGTCATTTCCTTCGATTCTTATAAAACATACCTTTTAGTCGAGTCATATCCTTTGATTCCTATAAAACGTACCTTTTAGTCGAGTCATTCCCTTTGACCCCTAGAAGACGTACCTTTTAGTCGAGTCATTCCCTTTGATTCCTATAAGATGTACCTCTTAGTCTAGTCATTCCCTTTGGCCACTAGAAGACATACCTTTTAGTCGAGTCATTCCCCTTTGATTCCTATAAGACGTACCATTTAGTCAAGTCATCACCCTTGATTCTTATAAGACGTACCTGTTAGTCGAGTCATCACCCTTGATCCATATTAGACGTACCTTTTAGTCGAGTCATCACCCTTGATCCCTATTAGACGTACCTTTTAGTCGAATTATCCCTTGATTCCTATAAGACGTACCTTTAGTCGAGTCATTCTCCTTGATTCCCATAATGATGTGACTTGCACAAAAGTCCTTCGATGATAAACTGGGGAAACATTTAGTTCTTGTGTGTGGAACTTCACTTTTCTAGCAAATGAAATTTCTTTATAATAATCTTTGTTTGGGATAATTTTCTTTTTAGTTTTGATGTGATTTCAGGAGCCCGCCTGAAGAACAGGGCGAATAAATGAAAAGTCAAGCAACATGGTGACAAAGTTGAAAGTCAAGTAACAAGGTGAAAAAGTTTAAAGTCAAGCAACAAGGTGAAGAAACTGAAAGTTAACAGATTGAAAAATAGCAAGTCAGGAACCCGCCTGAAGAACAGGGTGAAGAAATTAAAAATCAAGCAACAAGTGAAGAAATTGCAACTCAGGAACCCGCCTGAAGAATAGGGTGATGAAGTAGCAAGTCAAGAATCAATGAAAGCTGCATAGATAGAGTTTTTGTAATTTCATTTAGGTTTTTAACTTGTAATTTTCATTTTGTTTATGTAATAACAGAGTCGCAGATCGTAACCTCGATGGAACCTCACTCTACTCTCCAACTCGGTATAGTCCACTTCTCTTCCAACCCTTTGAGATACTTGTGACTTGACTCCCTCATAACTTGGGTAGGTAGGATGTCCTAAGTCAAGAATCGGTTGTCCTTCTTCCTTTGAATAATGGTCGGGTCAAAATTTTGTCTCGTTATCTTCTTATTTGTATGAAAACATGCCAAGATGGGCATGATGTAGAAACGTAATTTTGTCCCTCCCCAAAAATATTTTTACCATTTTTACCCTCGTCTTACTGCATTCCCTCATCCGTGTGATTATATCCCACAAAAATATAAAAAATAACAAATTAACCACTCAACCAATTAAATCTCAACACCCTCTACCTTATCCTAACCACCTACCATACCCTACCCCTACCACATGGTCCCCATCCTCCTCAAATTCATGTTTTTATTCTCCCTTAACAGATTTATATACACACAAAACCATGGGCCCACGGGGAAGGGACACAATAGAATAATATATACACCTACAGTACATATTGACTAGGGGCAATACAGAAAAGGGGGAGAGGACCACTTTTTTCATCATCATCTTCGTCCATCATTCAGGAAGATAAAAAAAACTCACGAAAAGGAAAACAACATTTTTCTCTTCATTTCTTTTGGTTCGCAACACACATACACCATCACACACTCCTCACAACCTCACAGCAACACACACCATTAGAGAGATCGAGAGAGTGAGAAATCAGAGAGAAACTATGAGAAACAGTAGAGGATAAATCCATTTCGATGAGTTTTCGCCGGAATAACTCCGTTAGTCTTCAACCCTTTCGACGGAAAGTTTGTTTCGACAAGAACCCTCTTCCAGGTGCCGAAAAACACTAACCAACCACAAATACCAAAATTTGCGACCCAATCTCTGTCCAACTCAGCGGGTTCCATCATTGTTGGAGTTGTCGGAGCTCTGGTAAAATCCTAACGGTCCAGTTTAAAATTCCACATCATCTTGGTCGCCTCTTATTTTTAGGTAAACCCGTAATCTGTTGACGCCAATAACATTTTGCGCTAAAAACAGCAATTTTTTGTTTCTGTTCAATCCAGTTGTTGGGGTTTCTAATTTGATAAGAAAAGTAAGGCTGTTTTGAGTTGCTTACTGTTTGGGGTAGATTCTGGATTCGAATTTTTTTGAGAATTTGCGATATCGAGTTGGATCTTTGTCTTGGTTGATGTTTGGTTCGAGGCTATCGGGAGTGGAGTTTTGTATTTTATCAAGCAATATTCTTCGAAAGTTTCAAATTGAGGTCCATTTCTCATCCCTTTTCTTAAATAATTTTAAGTTCTGATATTTTGTGTGGCAAATTGATAATGCGTGGATCTTGCTTTTGTTTAATTTTGTGATGTTTGAATCATGAATGTTGATTGTTGTTGAATTCGGACTTTGAAAACTTAAATTGATAATAGAAGCATGTGATAATTTGGTTAATGGGTTGGGGGATCGAAATTTGATAAAAGATGGATAAATTAGTTGCTTCGATTCATTGTTATTATTATTTGACGTCTAATTGTGAATTCGATAATATCATGATAGGTCGAATTGGATAGGCAAAAATATTTAGTTTTGGGCAGGAAAAATTTAGGAGTGATGTGTTGTTGAATACGTTGAATGTTTAAATGTGTGCGTTAAATGTTTTCTAGTTTTAACGTATTTCATTGAATGTATTCATTTAGCCGGGGAATGCACCGAAGTTCATTGTATTTATTCACCGGGGGATGCCCCGACGTATTATGGATATTCAAGGGTGACTTGGTACACCCGATTTATGCCAAGTGGCGACTCTGAGTTTTGAATATAAAAGGTCCTTTTTCAAAATAATTTTCAATCTTTTGACACTTTAATAATAAACCCTTTCGAAACTTAAAATCTAATCTTTTTGAAGTTAAAAAAAAAAAGGGGTGTGACAAACGATACCGGAACAATTTGTGGGGCTCTTTGATTCTCCTTTAATGGTTTCTCCCACAACAGTAAGTAAAGTTCTCTTTACTTTTTTTTAGGCCATTCCTAGTGTGTTAATACTAATTTTGCGATTGTTTCATTCTTGTGCATTCTATTGTGTTCAAATCACTCTGCTATGATTGTCATTACATTAAACAAAAAAGGTCAAATTTTGGACAAAGCGTTCTTAGGAAGTGTCTCCCTCCCCTTTTGATATGTTTCCCTTATACCATTATGTTAACCTCATTTCTGCTTGATGCATCACTACATTTCATGCCGCTCTCTTCTTGTGTCTTGCACCCGATGAGAAACCAAATTAGTCAGAAGGGAGCCTTTGTACACCTGAGAAAGTTTGCCAAAGTTTCAAAGTTTTTCACCTCTTTCACTGTTATGATCTCACAATGATGTTGAAGTGCTTGGAATTTGTAAAGCTATTACATAGATATGTAAAGCTATTGGAATTTGTCCAATCATTCTAATAAATGAATGCATGATCTTGGCAGTTCTTGTTGCATCGTCCTTCATATATAACAGATACCTAGTGATAGTTAAGTGGCTTTAAAAATCACCTCTTTCTGCCTTCCAAGCTTTCACAATCTTCTTGAGCTGCTTTGACCCAAAACCAGCCTGTGAATGACTCATCATTTAGCTTTTGGCTACTTTTATTCAAAAAAAAGACTGACTTGATCTATGTAATTTAGCTTTTGGGCGTCATGCTAAAAATTTGATATTGTGATATATATATTTTTGTTGCAACATTTCCATGAGCAGAAGCTCTCAGTCCCAAACCCTTGAGCTGATGTACCTTGTATATTGCTGAACTTTTAAAGCTGCATTTGGTTTCGCACTTGAAAAAAAAAAAAAGACTACCCTTTTTTTGTCAAACTGCATGTAAAAGTCAATTTGTAAAAGCATATTTTTGCAACTCTTTGAACGAAAATGTACCATATACAAAGCAAATGTTGTAATCTTTGTGAACTGAACTCTACGCTTGCACTACCACTTGCAATACATACAATAGGATTGTCTTTACTTCACAATTTACAAGTATACATGTCAATGAGTGCCTCTTTTATGCATTTTGTATAGTCAGTACTGTTTTTTCTGCATTTTGTATGTCATTTTTCCGGCGTTTTCAGACTTTGAATCTTGTTTATTTTTTATTTGTCGAGCGGAGTTAGTTATTCATATATCATTACTGCTTTCATTCATCTGATCTGCACCTAATTACTAGGAAGGATTAGTTAATGCATGGTAATAAGCATGTTGTTTTTCACACAATGTTTTTGTTTTTCACACAATGTTTCTCATCTAGCACATTATTTTCTGAAACTTGAAAACTATGATGTTTAGCCAGCACAAGACATATTAGTGAATGAATATGCAGGAAACTTATCCATCTCATTTACTTTTTCCTGTCCAGTTAGAAATCCTAAAATATTGCTTAGTAAATCTGTTTCAATTTGTTTGTCTTACTTTTTAGTCTGTTTCAAAAATGAATGTCTCTCTTTTTCTAGCATGTTATAAGACACAAGATTTAAGGATATTTTGGCACATTTTACCTATCTCTAGTTTAAGATTACAAGATTCATTTTTGTGGTACAAAAATATTTGATTCTTATACTTTACATTTTTATGTAGCCAAGTGATGCGACTAGTGGACCCATTACGCCTATGGATGCAAGGAGATCAAGTGATGATAATGATCCTAATGATATTCTTTGATTTCGTTGCATTTGTCTTGGATATTCAATTATGATGATGTAATTGTGTGCTTGGAGTGAATCTTAGAATATTGAAGGTTTTGTGTTTAAATTTAATTTTGTAGTTTGAAGATACTAGTTAATGTTGGAAATTTGAAGTTTGAAGATGTTAATGTTGAAAATTTAATTTTGAAGTTTAATGTTCAATGTATTTTTTATATGCTTGTCAATTACAATGTTTAATTACTCTGTTGTATTAATGATATATGAATTGAACAAATATTAGATTGTAGGTTATGCTTAAAGGAACAGTTAAATTTGAGTTAAAATTAGGATCTATAATTAGTTATTGAAAGTTGATGGGCCCAATTAAATTTTTTTTTAAAAATAAAACAATTGCGGAGGTTTTAACCCCCGCAAGTTTTAAATAAAATTTATTATAAAAAAATTAAATTTAAAATAACGGAGGTCAATAACCACCACAAATTAATTACGGGGGCTGTAACTGCAGCAAATTAATTACGGGGGTCGTAACCGCCACAAATTAATCATGGGGGGTAAAAAAAAACTGCTGCAAATTGTTTGTGAGACTCGTATTCTGGGGGTTTTGAGAACCGCCGGAATTACATTTTGCGGGAATTTTAAACCCCCGCAAACCGTAAAATTAATCCTCACAAGTTGATCCGTTTTTTATAGTGCCGATATAAAAGTAAAAAAATATTATTCAAAAAATGTCTATATAATTTGGACAAATATTATGGGACATAAGAATGTGGAGAAATATGGGGTGGTGGGTATGGGTGAACATGAGGGTGTTGGAAGGTAGGGAGAATACAATCAATATTCGAATACTATTTGTGAAACAAACTTGTTTTATCTAATCCCACTAGGAATGTTATTTTTCTCCATTTTTTAAAAAATAATTCTTAGAGAAAATGTTTTTCAAAAATTTCGATCAATCAAACATAAAAAAAAAAAAAAAAAAAAAAATTTTAAAAAAACATTTTTTTTCCATCCGAACACAAACTTAAGGGACTGTGGTCAGAATCTAACATTCTACTAATTAAGTTTTAGCATCTTTCAAATGAGCGGGTTAAAACGAACTGAATTATTATAACAGACTGGGCCATCCACTTGACAGCAACGAAAGAGACTTTGAGGTATATACGAAATATTGATCGAATCATATTCGTATCTAATCAATAAATCATTATTCGCCGGGATAAAAAATTGGTCCCACCCTATCTACAAAATAGAGCTAGTGTTAAGCTTTAGTTGCTTCAAAATAAATATGGACAGGTAAGAATGGTAAGTTCAATAATGACCCTAAAATGAGTTGGTCTTGATATTCATGCAAAACTAATTAAAAATGTATTTTCTCTTTTTTTTCAATCCGAAGCATGACATAATATAGAGAAGTCGCTCGTAAATTCTTTATAACGTCATGCTTAATTAATCCACCGCAAGAAGTAATTCTTCATAAGAAAATTGATATACTAACCTGAAAAATAGAAAAACAACCCTTTTTTACCAACAAAAATTAAAAGAAAAATAACCTATCATAGTTGATTAAATTATACGTAAAGCTAGCTAAAGATTATCTACGCTGATAGTTTATACAGTCAAATCTTTCTATAACAATCACTATTATAGTTTAACCGTATAAAGTTAATCATTAATGAAGATTAATGATGACAAGAGACTGACACATGCACAATATGACAATTATACAAAAGGGGACCATTCTATTTTTTGATAACGTAACTTGGCTACTCAATAATAATTGAGCACAACAATATGGGAGAGTACAGCTAACTTTTTATTGATTTTGATAAGGTTGTGATGGATGTCCATAAACACGTGTTGAAAAACAGACGAAGAACGATATATTTTCTATTAAGCGATTTATATGAATCATTAGTTTTTCATTAAAAAAAGTATCTCCGTTTAACATATAATTTCGTATTTTAGAAAAATGTTTGTAAATTGTGTCCAGATGCATGCATGTACTATTTCATCAGTCAACAATTCTAGTACTTCCTAGTGCTGCCGTTCATGACATATACTCTCTCCGTTTCATTTTATTCGTTTTAAATTGAGATGATACATAATTAAAAAATAATAATTAATAACATGATCAGTTTACCATAGTATCCCTACTAAATGATGTTTACATTTTAATTTGAAGAAAAAGTAATTAATGCAGAGGGTAAACATGGAAAAAAAAATTGTCTTGTCTTGATAAGTAAAAAAGGACAAGTAAAATGGGACATCAAATTAGAAAATTTGACACGGATAAAATGGGACGGAGGGAGTAGTACTTAAAAATACACAAATCTAATTTAGTAATTATCCGAAGGTGTTTGCTTTTTTCCCTTTAACGAGAAAGTAAAAGATAAAATGAGAAAAAGTCGCTTAAATTTTGAAATGATTTTGTGAAAAGATGAACAAAGGTGTTCAAATGGGAACAGGAGGTGATCGATAAATACATTCTATAAAGCAATTTTTTAAGAAGTGCTTCGGGAAAATAACAATTTATGTTTGAATAGATCATTTGAGAAGTGTTTTTATTAATTGTTTGTATTTGGCTTAATATTCACAAGAAGTACTTTTTACGTGTCAATAATTTGATAGAGTACAACTTTTTTAGTATAGCTAAATCTTATTTCACAAATATCAAAAACACTTATTTTGATAGAAGTTATTTTTTCCATATGAAAAACAACTCATGCTACTAGCTAAAGCATTTATTTCTTTACCTAAAGTTTGGTCGAATGCTTTTATTTTCTAATATAAGTGTTCCTTCTTCGAATAAACATTTTGCACATTTTAAAAGTTTGGCGAAACAAACTATAGCGCCGCTAGAAACTCTTATGCCAATAGGACATACACAAAACTTCAAGTAAATTTTCCATTTACTTTGTAAAATGTTGGATTGACATGAACTTAATGAAATCGTAATTAGTGGGAATTCATATAGCTAATCTAACTCGATTGTTTTTTATGATTTGCTTTAGATGATTTTGTCATCACTATCCATTCATTTCTTATCTGTCATTTTCTTTAAGTACTATGAATATCTAGTCCAACTGAATGGCACTAAAGGTGTGGCTATAAAGCAAATATTATTAGTCTAACATTGTGGGAGCTAGAAGACATTAGATATTTTGTGGGGTGTCATTCATGCACAATCAATCTTTTAGCCTAAATTGTTTTAATTCTCTTTATGCATGAAAATGATTTATGTTTATTTAGGGTGAAGTATTCAATTCATAGATGTATGTTTGGCTTGGGATGGCATTCTTATGTGAATGATGAGCTTTGGATGATAGAAAAGAAGCCACCATGTTTTGAGTTTGCTTCTAGGAAACTAAAATGTTTAGCATTAAGGTTTTGTTCGTCACGAAGGAAACTGTTTTTCATGAAAAAAAATTCCTTGAAAGATGTTTTTTTTTAGTAAAGTAAGTAATATTTTTATTTAATTTCTTGTATTCGGTACACAATTAAACACGAGTAAAAAAAATATTATCCAAAAAAATATTTATATATAACCTGAACAAGTACTAGGAAAGGTGATGCGGGGAAAGGTGTGTGGGGTGATGGGGACAGGAATACAGAGATGGTGAAGATGAGGTAGGGCGGGAGAATACATACAATCAATGTGGAATGTTACTTGTGAAACTTTTTTTCCCTATTTTCATTAGAAAAGTTATTTTTCTCATTTTTAGAAAATTTATTTTCCATGGGAAAAATTTTGTCCAAAAATTATGTTCAACTAAACATAATAAAAGATTGGAAAACATTTTCTTTTCCAACCGAAAACGCAGCTTACATGTTAAGGGTCTGTGGTCTTAAACGTGGACATTCTACTAAGTTACTAGCGTGTCTTTCAATTACGCGGGTTAAAAATTACATAACACATTGTCAATGTTTACAATAATAATCATCTATAGTTATCTATACTTAAGTTTCATAATATCTCTCCCTCTCTCTCTCTCTTTCTTCCTCTCTCGATCTATTTCCATTCTCTCCTTTTTAAAAAAAAAAAATTATATAAATTGTTATTAATTATATTATGTTTCAATTGTATATTAGTAAATGTATCAGCTGTATATTAAATTCAATATCCGTATATTCTTCAATTGTATATGTTTCAATTAATATTCATGTATGTATCAGTTGTATATAATTCAATTCATATATGTTTAAATTGTATTTGTATTTGTATCAATTGTATACTAATTCAACATTACATTGCATAGGAAAGATGTAATTGTATCTATGTTTTAATTTTATATCGCATATGTCAAATGTATATGTGAATGTATCTTTTGCAATGAATATGTGAATGTATTTTTGTATATTTATATCTGACTCTCCTTTCTCAAATGTATATTTGAATGCAATTTGTATATAATCATAGTGTATATTGAATGGAAAAGATTGAAGAAATGTATTATCGATTTGTATATTATCATAGTGTATATTGAATAACTTTAAATTTGTTCATAAATATTTTGCAAAATGTAAATTGAATATACAATTTATACAGATACACAAGTTCCGTAAAATGTTAAAAGAGGGGGGGGGGGGGGGGGGGGGGGGGGGGGAGGAGGGGGGGGGGGGGGGGGGGGGGGGGGGGGGGGGGGGGGGGGGGAGGGGAGATAGAGGGAGGGGGATGTAGGGATGCAGCAAGACTGGGAGAGAACAGGAGGAGAGTGGCAAGAGAAAGGGAGAGATTTAAAGCATAACTATGTTTTGTAATGATGCAAAGTTTAACCATGACCTTGTAATTATGGACTAAATCTTATTTATTTGTGATGTTTTGCCACTTATAAAACAGTTTGGGCCATCATCCACTTGACAACAACGATAGAGAATGTGGGGCAAAGAAATTGGTAAGCTCATCAAGCTCATGACCTAAATATTGCGGGTTCGAATCATGTTCCTATCTAATTAGTGAATCGTTGTTCGTCAAAATAGAAAATTGGTCCCATCCCAATCCATCTACAAAATGTAGGTAGTGTTCAGTCTTAGTTGCTTCGAAAGAAATATGAACAAGGAAGAATATTTTCAAGTAACAGGCCAGCCCAAAGTTAACAATTCCAAAAATGGGCCAATTTAATAGCTAACTAGGCTAAACAACTAGAAACAAAAAGAACAAAGTCTCTTAAACATTGAGTCATCAACACCAAGTCTATTGGAAGAAAGGACACTTTTCAAAAACAAAATAAAAGAGGATAAAAAAGTTGCCAAGTCACCAAAAGCTAAGGTCCATTTTGGATTTAGGGAAATCAATTATTATCCATCCAAATGCACTCCAAAACACTCTGAAAACAACAAACATTTCTTCTAACTTTGTTACACAAACATGAGCACTTTCACAAATCCCACAACTTTGTTCCATCCAAAAATCACCATAACAAAAAATCATCACACACAATACAAGACACAACCCAAAATCCAATCAAACTTATCAAGTGATGAAGAAAAATCTTCATGCAGACGAAAACTCATCGCGACATTTCTAGCCACGCCATTGACACTAGGCCTACAATCTACCCCGTTAGCATTGGCTGAAAATTGGGGCGTTCGATCATTTTTAAGGGAACATTTCTTTGAACCTGGATTGTCACCTGAAGATGCAGTGGCACGAATTCGCCAAACAGCAGATGGACTACATAGCATTAAAGAGATGTTGGAGACCAATTCATGGAGGTATGTCTTGTTTTATATTCGTCTTAAATCAGCTTATCTTAAACAGGACATGAAGAATGCCTTGTCCAGGGTGCCTGAAAGTCGAAAAGAGTCTTATATTAAAACTGCCAATGAGCTGACTGATAACATGGCTGAGGTAACACTCATTAATTTAGAAAAATTTCAAGACTTGCAAGTACTTGTATTTATACGTATTTTTTCGTTTGCAGTTTGATTACTACATCCGAACTCCAAAGATATACGAATCTCGTGTATTCTACGAGAAGACGTTGAAATCAATTGATGAATTGGTGGCATTGCTAGCATAGTGTTTAGAATTTGCAAAATCAAAGCCAGATGTGAGTGAATGGTGTATCGAAAATCGCCTTTGGTTTAACAGATGTGAAGAACCTGTTTGGCATAATGACCAAGAGATCTTGAAATTATATAAAGTAGCAACTGAAATAGTCTCAGTTTGTGTTCATTAGTTTGTTCAAAAAAGGACTATCTTCAATAAGCAAATTAAAGCTTATGAGTACATAAGTTTGGTAGCCATTTCTGAGACCCTCTGTATTGGTCTGTCCAAAAGAGAATGTGACTTTTTCTTATTTGACTACTATTTAATTGTGACACACTTGACACTAACGTTAACTAAAAGTAAGCACTAAGGTGACTTTAATAATCACAATTTGCTAATTGATTTCTCATGCAACCACTCAACTAATACTCTTTTTGTTATGTGACACCCCTTTACCTTTTGGTCTGTCCAGAAGAGGATGTCGTTTTTCCTTATTTGACTACTATTTAGTTGTGGCACACTTTTCTTGACACTTAATTGTGAAGAAACGTTAACTAAAAGTAAGCACTAAGGTGACTTTAATAATCACAATTTGGTAAATACAACAAAGTCTTCCCTTATTTCATGAACTTCGTGCCCAGTTAAACGGTACCACATAAATTGGGACGGAGGAGTAGTTATTATCTCATAAAGTCAGATTCTTTGTTGAAGAAAATTGGAATCAAGAAGAAAGATAACCACTATTAGTTGAGTGATCATCTGCGAAATGAATTGTTGAACTCAAGATTGTTAACTTGATTTTTGAAGATGAAAACATTATAGAAAGGAGTAAATCTTTTCATTTGTGAACAATTGATGACAAGCTTGATACAATGAAATGCAAATCATGAATTAAACCTTTACAAACACAATACACACAGAGAGAGACACAAAGGCTAGCAATTGCTAGCGCATATGGTTCCATTTTTCGGCACTTTTATCTCCTGGATAATGCGATAGCTGAGAAAATAATAAGCAGAACCATCAACGCCATTGCACCAAACGAGCCAATAAGCGATCCAGCAGAACGCTGGCAGAAATCTGTATACTGTTGGCATATCGAAAACCAGTTAGCTGAAGTGTTCCCATTATGTGCCAAATACACAATCGCGGCTGCTGCAGATGCTCCCGATGTGAGAAAAACCAGCATTATCTTCAAAAATAGTCACAAAGATATCAGCAACAACTTCATAACTACACATACAACTATATGTACGAAAACTTTAGTAGAAATTTTAAGTCTATTACCGCGTCTAGAACAATGAGCAAAACTCTGCTCTTTCCTGCCCTTCTTCTCATAATGTGAAAGATCGAAATAGGGATAGAAAGTGCAAGATATACACAAGCTATAGCATTCGAAACAACAAAGAACCTTCAATCACAAGTAACAAAACAAACAAAAAGAAGAGTTATTCAGTCAACATTTCAATCCAAGAAAAGGTTAAAAACTTATGTTTCATGTACTAATATGTTGGCATTTTGCTTACTTAAACGCGTCGATATCATCATATTGAGCCTCAAAATTTACAATCTGTGTACTAAATGGAAGTGCTTGATCTGCAGTACCCATTGCCACAGCACTTCCTAAGGTTGCAGCAAGTGCAACGACACGTAATACTAGATCAAATACAGATATCCCTCTGTTCACTCCATGAACTTTTTTGGCCTTTGATGCTTCTCCAGCTTCAATTGATACTGCCTTCATCTTTCCCTTTTAGATCAAATTTGTATGTTAAGCTTGTTCTGAGATTAAGTATGATTGGCCGCGAATTTATAACAAATTTTACCAATAATTAAGCAGTTATTAGAGTGGATATTAGGTTTGGATGACACATATTAGTTGTTGCTTTTGCTTATTTAATCAATGAATTGTACAACTTTATGGTTAAATACATGACATTCCTCAAAGTGGTTTAAGTTTTGTATTAACTTGCTAGACTTTTTACCTGCTCTACTTTCTTCATAACATGTACTCCAAAGCATATTTTTTTCAAGAAAATGTATCATATACAAGAAACTCTCAACATTACGAAACAACATACTTAATGTAATCCCATAAGTGGGGTATGAAGAGGATAGAATGTACGTGTATGGGGTACCTTACCCCTACCTTTGTATGGTAGAGAGGTTGTTTTTAATAGAAACCGCATCATTCTTTCTCCTATTTTTTTCTTCTTTTTTAAGGATCGTTTGAAGATTCTTACCCGTATATTAATTTTTGCATAAGTTATATAAACGTTTGGTGGAGATAAGCATCCAGTACCCCTGAACTAAACCCAAAGTTGCTACGACATAATCCAACTTCATGGGATTCTATTACCCTTGAACTCAATTTTAACGTATTTTTGTCACCCTTCTGTGTTGATGTGGCACCTTGCATGAAGTTAAACACCCAAGGCCCGTAAAGGACTGCAATATGTCATGCCAGCTAAAAAAGTTGACAAAGATACGCTAAAATTTACTTTCGAGGTAATAGAACCCGTGAAGTTGGAGCATGTCACAACAAATTTGATCATAGTTAGGGGCTACTAGATGCTTATCTCACGTTTGGTGGCTAGTTAGGAAGTAAGTTGGAAATTCATGTATATCTTACGCGGGATAAAAGATGCAATAACTAATACATGCAGATCGCATAACTAATCCCTGCATAATTCTAACCAGCTACCAAACGGCCCCTTAATGTTTTGCAAACGTACTTCATGATCATTGAATTGTTAATTTGTTATACTAGGTTAAATGATAGTGTAGTAATAGTAATGACTATGATCCTAACTCCCAAATGGTTTTTTGGATTAGGCACAAAGTTGTACTTGAACATGAGAACCAAGGAGGAGGAATAAGATTTAGAATATAGGAAAGTTGAATGATTAATAATAGACAATGAGAAAGAAAGCAAAGAAAGAGTTTATGGAGTAGGTCAAATCAATCTAACTAATTTCTAGTTCAATTTTTTTTTCTAACCAATTTTCTTTTCGCTGATTTTGATTCGTTGGCATTTTATGCACTTGTTAACAAATTTACTTGATACGGTATAAATTTGTCCAAGTTTTTTGCTAATTATTATTAGTAGTGTATTTTATAGCTGTAGCTATAACTATAATGCGGAAATTTAAAGTTTGCAAATCAGGAGTATGAAAAATCAAATGAAACAAAAAAAATTATAATAAAAAACATATTATTAATCTTTGGTCAAATGACCTATATATGAAAAACTAATATTGAAAAATATAAAATCTATTCGGAGAAAATTTTTCCCTAAACAAACTCTTTAATGACTACATTGTGGATGTTATTGTATTACTCTACTTAATGAGAAAGCGTTTTTCTATTTATAGAGTTCCAAAATATTTCCTTCAACTAATTTAGGTGTACGCACCTTGTGCATGTACCTCACTTTGATGAGTTCAAATATTACACTAAATAGGATATTTGTTTAAATAATAAAGATGAATATAATAATTAAATTTAATATCTTTTGAGCATATAAAGATGATGAATTTATTTACTAAACCTAACATTTACCAAAAATATTTTTAAAAGTCGATCGGCATTCATCTACTATCTGTAAATTACAATAAAACAATACAATGATAGAGACATCAAAATAATACAATTAAATTTAATTTTTACACAAAAAAAAATTCTCAAAGGCGTCCAACACTCATCTACCACCTATAACAAGAAATTCTTCAAAGTCGACCAACATTCATCTATGACCTATAAGCTATAAAAAAAAATGATATGATAGTGATCACAAAGCTTCAATTTTGATCCAACTAATTCATGTCTGATCGAAAATTTTGACCCTAAAGAATGATTTTGAATAAAAACAAAGAAGATATATATATACACATGTTGAATTCTATTATGCTGACAAAAACTGTGAAGAAATTGAGGGAACATACAGTCGAACCAAGTTAGATGAACATCAATCATATTCTCTCAATAAGACCAGTTTGTTCTCTAGTTTAACGTACATCCCAATATTATAGAAGTAATTCCTTAATAGAGTCATATTTTAGGAGTATTTTTCTAATTGATAAGTAGAAAAAAAAATATTAATGGTTTCTGAAAATATTTGTCTATGAAAGGTAAAATTTGAAAATAATCGTGCTCCTTTTATTTTCTTTCTAAAAATAAAAATAAAATTTTAAAACAATATAGATTAAGTAAAATATCAATTATAAGAACCTTCTAACTTAAAAAGTAAATTTGTATATAAAAGGTAATAGACGGAAGTAGTAAAATATTTTATGTCGGTGTTTTTTTATTTTTTGTTTAATAACATTTCTTTTTATTTTTGGTCGAAAGAATGTAAATAGAGTTTTAATTAAATATAAATTAAATAAATAGTAAAAAGATAGTTTTGTTAAAGGAAGTCTTTTAATGAAGGGTAAAAAATTCAAATCACTTTTTTAACAGTCTTCACACTTTTAATATATTATTATATTATATTATTTTTATTATTATTATTATAGATAAAGAGTTTATTCAAATATAAAAAAAAAAAAATTTAAAAACTTAAATTTTATAACAAAAATCAGAACAAAAATCCTAACAATTGTTTTTTTTAAATCCTTGTGATGTAAGCTATTTAAGCCACCTCCTATTAATTACCCTGGGCTCATACCACACGTGTCCTTAATTCAAAAGGCAACCCACTTGTCAAGTAGGGGTGGGCGTTCGGTATTCGGTTGGGTATTTTTATAATTCGGGTTCGGTAATTCGATAATCGATAAATGAAAGTAGATATCAAATACCATACCATTAAATTTCGGTTCGGTAATTCGGTAATTGGTAAATTAAATTTTGGTTCGATACGGGATTCGGTATTACCATATTAAAGTCGGACATGCTTATAGTGATCCTATTTGGTGATAATAGTGGTGATTTTCAACCAACATTTTGAGAAAAATTTAATTTTGTTTGATAGTTTTACACCTCTGAATACACAATTTGACACCGAAAAAAATCAATTTTATTTGGTCTTGTTACACGTTGATATGTGTGGCTCAATTAATGAAACACCTTAAAACCTATGTTATTATAGTTTGATCTAACTCCAAGAAGGGGAGAACTGAATGTAACACGAATAACATTTACATCAAATGGATGTAACACGGACTAAATGTAACGAACTGGATGTAAATGTGATGCAAAGTCATAATATTACTTCTTATAAATATATAGAGAGCAATATATGTTATGTTGTCTTCCAAGTGATGAGTTTTTCGATAATTTCCATCTGTTGTTGACATGTGAACACAAGGATTAAGAAGGCTTGACCAAGTCTCTTTGGTTAAAGCCATTTCCGACCTATGTTAGGAATATTAGAGTTGGGCAAGTGCAGCCAGCAATGGTGTTATGTATCATGTCATGAAGACTTCTTTTCTGTTGTTCCCTTCCACGCCCTGATTTTCATTTTTAGTGTGATATTTTCATCAAAAGTTGTCACATGTTGATTGCAAGGAAGTCTGTTGTGTAAAGTTAAAAGTCTACTTTATGTCTATGTTTAATAGTTCAAAATTTGCTTGAGCAATATTCACACAAGTATGTGGCTTTTGGAGTGTGGCCTATGGGTCACTTAACTATTATTGGATATTCGGGAAATACCAAATACCAAACGGTAGTAATATTTTTTATCAGTCCCGAACCCAAATACCATAATTTTAAAATTTTACTCCCAAATGCTAAATTGCCGAATATCAATTACCAAATTTTTCAGTTCGATACGATAATTTAATTTTTGATATTTTATGTCCACCCCGAAAGTCGATTTGCGGCATGTCATTCGTGGTAAGGTTCTTCATTGTGGACATGTCAACTCAATGGAACCCATTATTTAGAGCAACACCAACACTGAGAGGGAATGTGATCATCAACAAATATAAAGCCCAACTATAGCCCAAAAACACCGCAAGCCCAAAACTGAAAGCCCATATTCTCCTATTGAATTGAAACGCAACCTTTCTTTTCTTTTTCCTTTTTAATTTATATATATATATATATATATATTTATTTTTTTTTTATTTTTTTTTATTCTCTTCTAATTCTTATAATTTTGCAGTTTATTTTGCTTCTTTATTTCTGCTCCATATTTCTGGTAACTCATCGGTTTCATCCATCTTCACTTCACATTCCAGGTACTCCTTTTTCTTCTTCCCTTTTATGCTTTATTAATTTCCCACATCTAATCATTCATTTTCTTGCCTTTTTGCTTCTTATTTTTATTTATTTTCATTTTTATTGGTGGTGATTTTCTGGGACCTATATTAAAGTTTGATTCTTTTTTTGTTATTTTCTTTCGTCGTGATTAGGTTTATTATTGGTTAATTTACTATTTATGTTGTGGGTTTCAATGGGATTTTACTATTTGATCCAAATTTTAATGTAAAAAAATTAGAGATGTTACTCTGTTTATGATGATTGATTTGAATTGCTGAATCTATGCCTTTATTTCGTATTTCTTGAACTAGGAAGGAATTTTATAGCATATTTTTTCCCCTGATTTTGTTTTTTTTCTTTTTTCATCATTGCATGTTTTGTCAGCCTGGCTCTGTGATGTTGATGTTGGTTAAGCTAACATAGAAGTGAAATCTTGAAAAAAAGAAATTGATAATTTTTTATTTGCTCTCGAATTTCGGGGATCAATTTAACTTTTCCTTAAAATAAAAAAGTCTATTACGTTGGGATTGGTAAAGCTACTGCCATGTGACAAGGAGGTCATGGGTTCAAGCTGTGGAAACAGACTCTTGTAAAAATACAGTTTAAGGTTGCATACAATAAATATTTGTGGTCGTTTTAGTGCACCGAGATGTGTTTTTTTTTTTTCACATTGGGATCGGGAAGGGGATAGTGAGAATTGAGGTGTTTGGGGTGATCCCACTGTAAGCGTTGTACACAATTCAATGTTTCAATCAACTCTGTAGAATTTGTTGTTTTTGAATGATATGGCTTGCTTATCGGACTAGAAGCTGTACATTATACCATATAGGATGGTGTCACACATTACATTGTTGCAGTGTGGATGAAAAGAAGGCTTGCATCCAAAGTTTGTGTAATAAAAAGGTACCACCAAAATTTAAAGTTAAGGTTCTATGGAGTGGTGGTTAGACCGGCTTTCTTGTATTGGGTGGAGTGTTGGCTAATCTATTACTCTCATGTTCAAAAGATGCATGTAGCGGAAATGAGGATGTTGAAACGGATGTGTGGCCATACTAGGAGTGATAGGATTAGGAATGAACATAACCTAGGCTCTGTAGTGGACAAGATAAAGGAAAGGGAGACTGAGACGGCTTGGGCATGTGAAGAGGAGATGTCATGCCTCAGTGAAGAGGTGCGAGAGGTTGGATGTATTAGGTACAAGAAGAGACAGAGATAGGCCGAAGAAGTACTGGTAAGTGATGATCAAATAGGATATGATGCATCTTCAACTTAGCAAAGACATGACCTTAGATAGAAAGGTATGGAGTTCGCGGATAAGGATAGAAAGTTAGTAGATAGTTGTCTGTTATCTTGCTTTTCGATGGGGCTTGGTGGTAGTCTTGAGCACCGTGTTTTATTCGTAGTATTAGTCTTATTCATGTAGTTTATGGCTTTTGGTATCTGTTATCATATGTTTTTACGATGTTTAGATTATCCCACTGTGTTGTTTATGTTTCAGTTCCTTGTGTGTATGTATGCTCTGCACTACTTTCCTGTTAGTTGTTGTGTTTTCTTCATTGTCGTTTGCCTTTCCATTACTACTTTGCGTTGCTTCACTTGAGCCGGGGGTTTTCCGGAAACAGCCTCTCTACCTCCAAGAGGTAGGGGTAAGGTCTGTGTACATCCTACCCTCGCTGGACCCCGCTTTGGGATTTCACTAGGTATGTTGTTGTTGTTGTTGTAAGATGTGTTTTTCATTATTTGTAGGGATTCTTCGAGGATTCGGTTTGTATGTGTTGGCTAAGTAGATTGAATCTCCATCAATTCTGTGCTTGAGTGTATGTAGACTGCAATCAGTTTATGTGATCTGTGATATTTAGAATTTGTGTTCAAGATCCTTTATGCTTTTTATATAATGTTCTATGTTATCCAGCGCAGTGGATTTCATGAATGACCGGTGAATCTTCGTTCATTACCTAAGATCATATATGCCATGTCTTATGATTCATTGATTTTACTTTCATTTACTTACTAATGCCTTTGTCTGTTTATGGTCATTTTCTGGTATGTGGATCGATTGGAACTCTTCGCGTTCAGTTTAAATTTAAGAGAGTACCTTGAATTTCAAAAATTTAACTGGAAGATGCCCAATATTTTGTATTTTCTTGCTTTGATATCCAATAAAACGTTTTCAAGAAAATGGTTCTCGATCCGGAAAAGCAGCTGTGTATGCTTAACCTAACTTTAGCTATGAGTGATATGAAACCAGTTTTATTTTTGCAGAAACAATCACACAAAATGTCAAACCCCTCAGATGAAAGTGGCAAGGAACCAAACCTTGGTAATGATCCTCCTAAAGGTGAAGTGAATGATGACCTTCCTGCAGAAGATCCAAAGAGTTCAGAAGAAGAAAGCCGAGAACCGTCTCAAGAGGTACATATTTTCATATGCAACTAATTGATTCCATTTGCTCAAGCTTTTGCGATGTTAATGAACGATGAAGCATATGTTAAAGCCATACAGATTAGGGAATACTTTTTTGTACGGAAGGTTTTTCTAAAAATTCCCATGTACTTTGTTCTTTTATTTGCAGCCCAAATCTTCTATACTACTAATCAATGACGAAGTATACAATAAAATGATCGGGATTAGTGAAAACATTTTTGTACCAAAAGATTTTCTAGAAATAAGTCCTGTGTACTTTCATTTACAGCTCAAATATTTTAAAATGCCAGTCACCGATGTAACGTATTTGAAGTGTAGCAATTAGGGAATACATTTAGCATCAGGAGATATTCTGAAACAATTCCCATGTACTTTGTTTCTTTTTCTGTGTCATATAACACCATGAGAATGAGATCCCATTCATAGGACTGGTATTCATCTATAAGGGTATATGATAAGTGTAGGTTGATGGAAGTGTTATGGAAACTCACCTAAATTTTATTAGTTGCAACTATACTAAACATTTACTGTGCTTCTGCGAATTTTTTCTTGAGATTCGGGGCATAAATTTGTTTCCTCATTACATATATCCAGGAGCAGGAGGAACTAATGAAGAAAAAGTATGGTGGATTAGTGAAAAAGAAACCTCCCTTGATAACTAAGGTGATTACTCTTTGGCATCTCAAATTCTCTTTCGTCGATGTATTTGATTTTTACTTTCAATTCCCTGTCCCCGTCAAATTTTCTATCAACCTCTTATACATTTGCCAGGACCATGAACGTGCTTTTTTCGATTCAGCGGATTGGGCACTAGGAAAGGTACTCAGCTCTAGTGTAACTTTTGGCTGTTTCAGTCTTTAGCTAAAGTTCAATGTTGAAGTTTTGAGAATCTTTATAACCATGATGTTTTCGTTTTCGTTTATCTTGCAGCAAGGAGGACAGAAGGCCAAAACACCTGCTGAGGCACTTCGCCCAAAGTTAGAGGTGCATTCCTATTACTCTGAGAAACACATTTCCAGTTTCTATTGTTGGTCGTAATGGCTTGTTTTTTCTTTTCGTCTTTGTCAGTTTTAAAAGGTTTTGATTCGCCAACTTAGTTAAGGAAAATAGGTAAATCCTGAAGCATACATAGATAAGGAAGTTAAATTCCAACTACAACATGGCTACAGAAATTTGTCCTTCAAAATAGCGACAAATAAAAATGATAATACGAATGCACAGCCTGCTCCAAGTTGCCCCACGTTCAATTTCTTTTCGATTATCATAACAAGATTTGCATTGCTTATGTATTCTTTGATAACAGCCGACACCACACCAGCAACTTCGTACTCGACTCTCAGCTTCTAAACTGACAGATGCCGGTGAAGGTATGTACATAAAAGCTACTCCTGTAGTGTGATCTTACTGGAAGCAAAACTCAACCCGTCTCTTTCCTTTCTCCATTTTAAAATCTGGCAACAGATGGCAGCAACAACGACCTCGTCCAGCTAGATGACCAGAGTGGAACACCAGCAGCGGATGGCGAGAATAAGTCTTAGATCAAGAGGCATCAGGGCCAAGACATTCTTGAGCAAGTCTCATCAAAGGTTCCTGCTGATATAACTGAAGGTGGTGGTGTGTAAATCAGGCTAGCTAAGTACTTATAGAGGTAAAAAGAAGAAAAGAGAGAATAATTGCTCGTGTGGCGAATTTTTGTGCTGAGATTAGATTTGTGGTGTCCTATACTGAGCTGATTTGCTTGCATAAAATTGAGAAAACTGCCTGCAAGTTCTTTTACAAGAATGTTCACATCTGGCTGTGTCATGATGTACTATACTTTTTGATGGTATAAAGGCGCAAGATTGACCAATGTTAATGAAATGTTAAAAGACATGCACTTTTTGCAATATTTATGTCTTTCCCTTTCGGTACATTGTACATTTGTGCTTTGATATTTATAGCCACATACAAACTAGGATTTTGGTTTTGAACACTAGAATTTAAAGTCGCCGGCACTCAAGCATTTGAGACAAGCATATGACTACTGGCAGGATCAACCAGGTAGCATTCCTCATCGACGCCGGCATTGCATGAGTCCGGCCTGCCCATAAGGGCGCAGACGGGTTCAAGGCAAGCACGGCCGTCGTTTGCAAGGAGGATCGTACAGGGCAGATAGGAGCCGATGAAGACCCCAGACACTGCGTCTACAGCATTCGAGAATCCCGATCGCCGCTCATGGACCACGACATTGCAAGACGAAGCGAGGAAAGCGTGGGACACGAGGGCAGCCTTTCGGTTCACCCCGCGCACGGAATGCGAGGGGCGAAAGGCGATCAGTAAAACTTGATAATGCCTGGGCATTAGGTATGCAGCACAGGAAATCGACTTCGAGCAAGCCTAAATTGCGCTTGCCCCACGACTGAGATGGCATGCGGGTCAGGACATCACTGTTCGAGCAGGGATCCAACCTAACCGCACATACCGAACACAACTCACGCGCCGTGCGTCCAAATGTTCCGTCGATGCACGCCCAGCACTGGCCCCAACACCCAGCAATAGATGCCGTGTGCTGCTGCCTATGCGGACGTTGCAAGGCTGAAACAAGTCCCGCTTGACACGATAGCCTGCCCTTGGGGGGAGCAGAGGAGATGAAGGCACGCCGAGGCTTATGCACAGGCGCCGCCCACACCGGGCGCCGGCGCTCACCACGGATTCGGCTCGGCCGCATGTGTGCAGCGCCTGGAGCTTGCCCCGAGAGCAGCATGTAGGACTCGCCGCATGCACAAAAGCACCGCCTCGTCCGAAATCAAGCGCCAGCAGCCCCGTCGTGGACGACGCCACCGATAACCGAAACGAGCGTACAATGAAGTGCGGTCGACGTTACTTCACGGGCACTGAAGGCTCGCACGGACTAGCCATGCATGCTTCCATGTGCCCACACTGCACGCCGATATGTCCACTGAGCGCCTATGCCAACTAGCGACAGTCGCCTTGAAGTGCCTTCAACACCTCTACCCCTTATATATGCTTAAAAAAAAAAACAACCCAAGTGACAGGAGTAGACATGATTTTGCCAGTGAATCATCCTAGACATATGCGGACTCGAACTATACTTTTTGATGTGAGACAAAGCCTATGCACTCACAAAAAAGTCGCGTAATTTGTAAACGATAATTTTCGTTAAGAAAATATTTTTTTTCAAATATCATTTATGAAAATTCAAAAGCTAAGTAAAAATAAATCAAAAATAGAAAAATATTTATAAAAATATAAAAACATTAGGAAAATATTTCCAGCGCATAAACTAACCTTAAACCAACAATCGAGAGCATATTTGTACTTATAACGTAACGATATAAAATATTTAAATTTAAGGATGTTAAATGAAAATTTGAAAAATATAAAAATAACGTCCCAGAATGCAACGGATAAGTAACAACCCCAGAACAAGCATATTAGAATGAAGTAGCCTTAAACCAATAGTTGAGTGCATATTTTTACGAATAACGCAACGATATAAAATATTTAAATCTAAGGATATTAAATAAGAATTTAAAAAATATATAAAAATAATGTAGGGCCAGGACATTAGGAAAACCGCCCCAACATATAAGGTAACATTGAAATATATTTTAAAAAAATACTTGGAGCATGTATGTAAAGAAAGGAGTATGCAACGGTGAGTAATACGGATGGCCGTTAGAAAAATATTAGGATGCACCATGGCACCTAGGTTTACGCACTTTTGATTTTGGTGTGGCGCCATGGTGCCATGGCGCCTTGGTTCCATCGTGCAATGGTTCATTCCTCCCTTTCGAAAGTAGGTCAAGGATTACTCGGATGAAGTTTCCCATCCAAAGGATCCTTAGGTGGTTAGCGACAAAGAGCAGCATAAGAATTCAAGAGGCTGGTCTCTTTAACCCTACGGATGATATAGTACGTCTTCTTTCAAGTAAAATAATTTGACTCAAAGAAAGATATTGAAATAGATATTTCATCTGTTGCAACAGATTACCCGTCCACTAAAACTAGTGCAGCAGATCGATAATCTGTTGCGATAGATAATCCATATTTTACAACAGATTAACCATTTGCTGCTCTGGTTCTTTGAACCTGACTCAATAGATTACCTATCTACTGTAAGTTATGCAATTGATGGATAATCAGATGTAATATATTGTAAATCTGTTACGACATACAGATCAGTTGTTGCGGCAAATAGATCATCTATTGCATAATTTGACTGTGTTAATATGTTACCCAACTGACTGTAAATTATTATTATATGATTTAAATGTATCTGTCTTTTTTTATAAGTTTTGTATCCTTGGATCGTGCCTACTAAGCAGAAGTTAAGGTTGACTTCTTTTATTACTCTAGGTCTTGTTGATACAATAGCAGACCCAATGGTGGAGTTAATAAAGAAGGAATTGGCTGGAGACACAACCATAAGAAGAGCAGTTAGGCAAGGTCAGCCTAATGTTAAAGCTCTTCAGGACCAACCTACTGCTACAGATTCGGGTGCTTCTTCTGGGGGTTCTTGATGGTGGAGTTGTTGATGATGGTGGTAGCCATCCTGATGCTGATGCTGCAGCTAGTCGTGATGATTAGCATGTTGATGCTCACGAAAAAATAAATATATTTGAAACCACCCCTTACACAGGTCCCTTTCACCCTTACACCAGTCTCTCCTACCCTTACAGTGGTCCCTCTCACCCCTCTTCACCCTCATGTTCATATTGTAAATACAAAGTATACAAGGATAGACAGGATAAACTCCTTGAAAAACTAGAGGTTATCACTGAAGCTGTTGAGGAATTGAAATCTAAGAGGGGTGTCATATCATCCGAGAAGGTGAGGAAGACATACACTCAATTAGCCAAATACTCTCCAGTCTAAAAACAAAAAAAATTGTAACTCCTCCCTCTCTAAAAGTTATTTAAGTTTAGGGTCCACTGAAGAAGGTGGACATATACGTAGCACTTGGCGGCAAAGAAAGGAAGGAACTGCGAAAGACCACGCATGCCAAGAAGAAGAAATCTGTACAAAAATACACCATGCATATGTTTGACACCCAAGACTTCAAGATGATAACAAATATGCATGAGTGGTACGTGGACAAGGTAAGTTTACTTTTCTTAAACTAGCCTTCTAATCTACTCCATGAAAAAGAAGCTACGCAACAGATGTGTAATCTGTTGCAACATCTGGGTATTCTGGTGCAACTGATGGTGGTTCTGTTGCAACAGATTTGCATAAGTTGCATTAGCTAGGTAATCTGTGAACAGATTTAGAGAACCTTCTGCAATAGATGGACCATCCATTGCATCTTCCCACTATATTTTTCTTCTTTATAATTACTAATTTATTTAAAAATTGTCTTCTTATATCACAGTATATTGATGAAATTCTCTGCCTCATGAGAGGCAGAAAATTAGTGTACCCGGATGCTTATCATGTTGTCGATATGATAATGGACCTCAACTACTACAACAATTTCAAGAATAGGTACAATGAGCTCACTGGGCCAGCTAAAACTCCCAGTCGCTCGGGATTTGATTGGTTAGTTTCTACGTAAAAATGGGATAAAGATATGATTAACTATATTATAGGGAAGAGGCCATATCCACATGGCAAGAGATAGACCAAGGCAAAGAGCTCTTGTAGTCATAAACATGAAAGTCATACATTTTCTCACTATTGAGATACGTATCGAGGAGTGAAAGATTATGGTTTATGACTGCAACTTACTAGTCTTCGACGACTGTAATTTTTTTACTCATATGCAGCCACTGTTGGAGTTGTTACCCAGCTTTTTGAGGCAGAGTAAACTGATGGATCATTTGCCAGCGGAAGTGTTGAAGAAGAAAGCATGGGATTTTAAAGGACTAAAAAGGACATAGACCTTCAAAAAAATAAAACTGGTGTCGTGTGCAGGTCGTACGCGCTTGCATACATTGAATGTTTGCTGACCGGCACAAAAATGGTCGATCTATGTGACGTCGTTGTGGAAAAGATGAAAGAGGCCTGGGCTTATGGGTTACTAACTAGATGTTTGGATCCTGTGTATAAGGAAGATGTACAAAGACAAACACCATAACAATTTTTTATTTCAAGCCACTTCACTTTACATGTAGTGACAATTTTTTATGTTTGACAAAAGTTGAATTTTTTATAATGCAATAGATTGTCTATCTGTTGTAACAAATAGTATATTTATTGTGACAGATTGATTATCTATTGAAATGGGTTGGTCATCTATTGCATTATGCAGATGTTTCTCAGTCTATCTATCACAACAGATATACAATTTATTGCAACATATTGTCTATCTGTTGCAACTGATAGGTAATCTATTAGAACAAATCAAAACAGTAAGAAGGCCTATTTGATAATTTCCAACAGATGACCTACATGTTGCAATATATTTCTAAATTAGTTTGATAAATTCCAACAGATATGTCGTCTGTTGCAATAGATGTATTATTTGTTGCAATGTTTGAATCTAGTATTCCATTTTAATTATAAGTTCAAAACTAAGAATTAAATTATATTCATAGAAAATATAAAATAAATCAAAGCCTTTAAAAATTATATGAAATAAATCAACAAATAAATGAAATGTAAAAAAATTATTATGGGTACAAATGATCTACTCTACAAACAAATCAACAATTTAACCACTGGTGCTAACAATTCCCAAAGAGAGGTTATTACTTTGACACACTCAAGCTATAAAGATCTACTCAATATGGACAAGTTGTTCTTCATTCAGTGTTACAAAATTCAGCTTTGATCGTCGTCGATCTTTTATGTCGCTTGCGTACGGTTTCTGGCTTTTGCTTCTCCGTGTTTCCATAAAAGAGCAGTATATTATTTTTGGAGTAATCCGACATCAAGTCCATAATTTGGTACTTATAATCCATCGCTCAAATACTCGGCGTAAGCGACAATAAAAAGACCGCAATCCCTTCTTTTTTAAAAAATGGATAATCCATATCTTGCAATTAATGTAAGCGTTGTAAAATTTATGAAATGAAACTAAATCATGATACTTACAGGCTACCAATGTGTTGTTGAGCAATTCCTTCAACATATTCTACATCAAATGAATTACTCATTTTATCCTGTTATGCTTCAATTGTCGATCAATTAGTACGAACCTTTTTATCCAAAAAGCCACTTACATCAAGGTAAGTAGGCAATATTTTGACCAGATTTTGTATCTTAAACTCTAGCCCAGAACATCTCCTCCGCGACATCCAGTCATAAACTTGGATGATCCTCTCTTTTAGAACGACGATAGCAAACACTCAATGGAATTCATCACCACAATTTATTAGGATGTACACTTAGTCGATCAAATGCCAAGGTAAGCCAGCTGAAATGCTAAAACCTTTGATGATGTTGATTAAGCATTCCTCATTTTGGGAAACTTTCGGCTGTTGTTGAAAAACCCTATCATAGGCATTATTGATGTAAAATTAGTACAAATAATTATCAGTCGTGTATCTGTATTGTTCTTGTATTTTCAACTTGGCTTTTTTTTTAAGGTAGTAATAAATGACGTCGATGTGCTACACATATTATCAAATATTTTAGATTACGTGACAGTAAAATTAATATACAGATGCAATTAAATAAAGTATTAATTAATAGTAATATGTATGCCATTTAAACCTCATCACTCCATCAAGTTTGGGGCTGTGACATCAAATAGAACCAATATTTCTTTCCAGGATGTGCGACAACAAAGTCGAATATATCAAAACCAAGACTCGATTCGTTCACTTTGTAGTATTTGTTATTTTATTTTCTATATGATTTATATGTGTTAATGTTATGTTTTTACAACAAGAATTTTATAAATAAATATCTTTAAAAGTGATTTATGTACCTGCCGGCACGATGTTTTAACAGTCCATCGGTAATTTATTCTGAATAGTCATTGATCAACTTTGTTAGTTTTATTGGAGTCTCGTCCGAGTTGTTGACCCTTCAAATGGGTAATTCTTCTGTTCTCCCAAACTGACAGGCTCCACTTTTTCTTCTTCCATAGAAGTAGTTGATGGATTATCAACTGTGATATTATGTTGTTCAGCAGTAGCTTCTACTGTGACATCCACCTGAAAAGCTAGAATTGTTAATGCTAATCATAGATATACAACAGATTATCTATATGTTGCATCAAATAGATCATCTATTGGGATAAATTTGAACAAGTAAAAAAGAGTTGTATGATAATTTTGAATAGATGGCTCATCTATTACAACATATAACTCATATGTTGGTACAAATTAAAATAGTACGAAGACCTATTTGATCTGTTGAAACAGATGGACATATGTTGCAACAGATAACGCATCTGAAGTACAGGTTAGACAACAGTTCCAACAGATGTATAAATCTGTTTGATAATTTTCAACAGATATATCATCTGTTAAAACGTATATGCGTCTGTTTGTTTGTTAGAACAGATGATATACATTCACCTTCTTCAGCTCATGCTACTCTCTTGTGGCCCTTGTACATTGATCAAAGGTACAATACAAAGACAAAGGATTTTTAATTTTGCTTTTTTCGATGCTTGATGTTGCCTTGAAAATTTCTTTCCTTCTCCCCTTAGAAACCTCGATCTCTAGTGGAGTGTATGGATATGAAATCCTCTTTGATGAAACGACACCCCTCTTTGATGTCATTTTCTTTATAGAAATTGTTAATGTATTAATAGCATTAATCACTCCATCATATTTCGCATTGCAGTCTTGATATTTGCATGCCAAACATTCGCTAGAAGGGGCAAAATCTATATAACCAGTATGATTATAATCATAATGGTTTATTGTTTCAAAAACTGTAAGAGGAGCATCATTATCCCCAACAGCAGCACCACTACCACTACCATCATCAACAACAACAAGCCCACCTTCCAAAATTATTTTTCTTGTGATGGTTGTTGCTCTAAAGAATTCCTTCTTTATTCTATCAATGACCATAGGGTCCGATAAAATTTGTACAGATCATAAAGTAAGAAAAATGGCATCTTAAACTCTCGATTGGTCGGAACAAGCCACGGATGGATAGTCTAAAATTAATCAGTACATATATTAGAATAATGATGAAATAATTTAAAAAATCATTAATTAAAACAAAAACTTAATTAGAATTAGACTTACTGCTTCCTTTGGGAGTTGAAGAGATCAAGAATTTTTCATTTTTATCAGTTTTGGCCGACAACCATCTTAGGATTCTTGGACAGAAAACTTTTTCATGGTAGTTCACTTGTTGTCTCAAATAAGGAATGACTTCAAATGCCCAAGCCTATAAAATAATGTCAATAAACCAAAAGCATTATTGAAAAAAAATGAATCGTGTCATAATAAAAGAAATATTTACCATGAAAGTCCATGGAAAGCCATATAAGTTGACTGTCTTTGGCGTTAACAGAGTCAACAACTATTTGACAGTCATTTTGAAGCTTTTATAACCCCACGAATAGTTGTTAAATTCATCAAGATCCTCGGAGAGCTTTATCAAACCAAGTGGTATGTTGTTGTTAACATCTCCCGCCCAAAGAATATTATGTACAAACCAAACCAAGCACAATGATTGCTTGTGCTTCTTTGAATGTCTTTTACATTTTAACACTTCTATCAAATTTATGTTTTTGAAGCTTGGACCAACAAGGGACACCAGGTCATCACGATCACTCGACTTGCCTTTGACTTTTTTGGGTGTGTGGGGTGATTTTTTGGGGTTAGAATAGGTATAACTTGAGAAGGAGGAGGATAACATTTTAATTCAGTAATTATGGCAAACTCCTCTAACCAACACAAACAGGCATGAACCAGTAATTTATCCATACCTCATTCATCTTATCTTTATTTTCATACATAAACCTATGCTCGAAAAGATCATATACCATTTTCATTTAGAAACAAGCATTGTTGTCCTCCGGCAAATCAAGATATTGCCCAAAGTAATTGTCCCTAAAATAAGCTTTCAAATTTTTTCTCGAAGTATTTTTCTGAAGGCATTAGAAGATTTTCCCATGGCTGACTTAACCACGAAATCACCTGTTAAATTTGTGGCACCATCGCACTGCATTCTCATAGGATAACTAGCAATGCTGAAGATTTTGACCAACTCTATGGCGGAAGGGCTATTAGCATTTGGATCATCTCTTTTGAAATATTCCTCCTCCCCATGTTCCTTATCTTCTGCTTCTAATTGAGATAACACTTGTAAAGCAAGCCCATAGAGTGGTAGATGTAGCCTAACTGCTTCACTTGTTCCTTTACTTAAACTTGATTTGATTTATTTTCTTTTGGAAGCCATATAATCTACAAATAATAAAAAATATAAAATAGATTATAATTCATTAATGCATCATTAAAAAAGGATAACAGTATATCTGACATACACAACAGTAAAATAACAGTTCCAACAGATCACACATCTATTACACCGGTAGGTTATCTATTACAATATATAAGTAACCTGTTGCAATGGATGAATAATTTGTTGCAATCATAAAAATAGATCACTCATCTATTGAAACAGATGACTGGTCTGTTGCACCAGGTATGTTACCTATTGCAACATATAACCAACTTGTTGCAACGAATGAGTAATCTATTGAAAACAATAAAAAAGTTCACTCATCTATTGAAACCGATCACTTTTCTGTTGCACCAGGTAGGTTATTTGTTGCAACATATAACCAACCTATTGTAATGGATGAGTAATCCATTGAAAACAGTAAAAATAGATCACTCATCTGTCACACCAGGTAGGTTATCTGTTGCAACATATAACCAACCTGTTGCAACAGATAAGAAATTCATTGGAAACAATATGACTTCAAAAAGCCAGTAGTCATTTTGAAGCCCATGAACATTAAAAATCTCCTTTCTACGGCTTACAACTTTCATCGCCCTTATATTTGGCTCTTCAAAGAGCAATTCTTCTCAAAAGGTGCTGGGAAGTCCTGCATTGGGGGTTAAAATACTCCCTAACAAAGGTGATTCCGTACCCGAGGGTTCGAACCTGAGTTCTCTAGTTAAGCATAAAGGAGTACTTACCATTCCACCACAACCTTTCTTGGTATTAATCGCCACTTTAGCAGATAGCCAAACACTACTGATTTTCTTAGCTACAAAAAATATGAACACTATCATCTTACAATTCAACTTGAAAAAAGTGCAGCTCGCGAGCACTTTAATTTTGAAAATGTATATCTAGGCGTCATTAAAGGGGTACATTCTTGATGTGTATTCTCCAATTGAGGTATGCAAAGCCGATGTAAATTAAATTGAATTATTTAATTGTCAGCTAAGCTTTTAAGTCTATGTATATATGTCTTTGGATTCAACTCGGGGCAGATAATGGAATCGAATATAATGCAAAATGTTTATTACTTTCTAGACGCCTTAGCCACTTGAAGCTCTAACATTCATGGAGGTAAAAGAAAGATTCACATTCGCTGAACACTTCCAACATCTTTTTTCTTTTTGTGGTAAGTTGTCACATGAATGATGATAAATTATTTAACACGTTCCTTTTAGCCATCAAATATTCTTGGCTTTTATGATTTTTGTTTGATCATATTTGTATCTATCTTGAACCAGGATCTATCGAAAACAGCCTCTCTACTTCAGATATCTATCTTGAACCAGGATCTATCGAAAACAGCCTCTCTACTTCAGATGGGGTAGTAATATGAACTGCGTAAGGCTAGTAAAGCTTTCGCTTTAGGCCCCTAAAATTTTAATAATAAACTCTGTGATTTCAACTTCACTTGAAATAATAATGAAGATTGTAAAATACATTTTAAAAAATTATCTTAAAAAAAAAAAAATCTCATTTTTACAAGAAATATTTTAAAACTTTAAACTAAATAACTCAAACTTTATATTGATAAATAAAATTTTAACAACAATACAGAAAGTTATGCATTACAAATAAATGGCTAACATCTTATTAACTAGAACTAATCTTTACTTTTATTAATAAGCATATTAATATGTGAAGTTAGAGGTTATATATCTTTTAAAAATACTATACCAAATAATATTTTTATATGTATATCTATATATGGAACTCTTATTGAGGTGTTGGTATTTACTCTACTATAGCCTACAAATCAATTCCGTAGATGAATGTTTGAAACGGACCATATGAAGGCAAGGTTAATTATGCTCTGCATTGCAATTTAAATTTGAATTTTCTTGGTAACAGTGGCATATTGCTTCAAAACATATGCCAAGAGAACCCCACATCTATGGACTTCTACTTTAGGAAGGGACGGCACAATACAACAAAGGGAGTTTCATATTAAAAAAACTTAAAATTTCAACTAATGAAATTCCATATTCAAAGAAAATTTAATCGAAGGGTTCAACACCTACTATAACCACGTAAAAAATAATTTTAATCATGTATAAATAGTATATTTTTACGTCGAAGGAGGTTCAGCCGAACCCCGATTAGAAGGCTGGCTCCGCCCCTGACAATACATCAAATTCAGCTTTAGACACCTCAACTTAATCTCAACTAAAAACTAATCACTTCGACTTGTCAACACCATCATCTCGTAAATACCTGCCGCTAATGTGGTACATGAAGTTTGAAGATGTCTGAATAACCATTTTGTAAATTAGAATGCTCAACGGATACAAAGGAAATGAGCTAGTGTCTAAATATGCCCACTCAAAATTGCACCGCTTACCAACCGAGGCCAAAGCTGAGTATGCGTTTATGTTTATGCCTTCATGCGACAAGTACACAAAATTTAACAGGAGATGAAAAGACTAGCAGGCCTCTATAAAATTGCATGGTTATACGTGAAACTTGAGATTCATATGTGTAATCACTAGTAACACAATATTGAACAATCACTTGCTTCATGCATGCAATTCGAGCAGACTCTAGACCAACTTTCAGATTACGCAGAAAAAACACATCTTTTTGGCCAAAACACATCTTTTTGGCCAAAATCCCATATATAATCTTGACACACTGCGCACACAGTATAGACCTAAGTGTAATTTCGCTAATCATGCATCAAATTCACACACAACCAGCTTTGAAATTACAGTTCAGAATTCTTGATAACCAACACGGAGCAAAGAGAAACCATGTTTAAATAATGAATAAAAGTCAGATGGAAAAATACATTTGTCGACACGGAACCCCAGTAATTAGCAATTCAATTCATTACACTGTAAGCTTCATGAAGCCCTCCTCCAAAGGGTAAAAGAATTTGGCAATAATATGATCCCACCCGCTTTCTTTCCTCCTGAAATGCTTGACAGTTGTGTGTTTATATTCCTACCAAAATCATGCATCTGCCTCGCGGTGAAGAAATTAACATTTGGAAGAAAGAAAATACTTACCTTAATAGGAACTTATCATAAGAACTAATTTTTCTATCAATCCTGCAGAATCGATCACATAAAATGATCAGACATCAGCCAGCGACCAACACCATCATTTCCTTGAGGCCAAAGGGAACAACCATCGTTCCCTCAAGGCCAAAGGAGCATGAATATTAACAAGATAAAGACACAGATTTACCACATATAGCAAAGCTCTGAAAGCATTTCAGGCCTACTCAACAATCTGAAAAGCAATTCTCAATCTCAAATACCTTTTACCCTAGAGAAGCAAGAGAAGAAAATTAACAAGACATCCGTGGAAATCCGCCTTAAAATATATAAAAGCATGCAAACTTGAAACATGAATTTTGATCATAATTAGCTATTGTTTGATCTCAAAAAAAGCTCTTGAGATACGTGTGAACAATGACCACATTTTTACCTCCTGAAATCCAGAAACCTGACGTTCTTGAACTTTTGTTCAATAACTGGAAAGCTGTCAAGAAAACATGAAAAATTCGATGCAAGAGAAAACGATGGAATGTTCAATCCTGTAGCATAACGGGTCAAGAGTAAAACAAAACAAGTACCACTACGTCACAAAAATTCTACCGAACACACAAAATAAATAACCACCACATCAAACTGTCATGGTTTCGCCTGCTACAAAAATCCACCAAAGCAAAAGGTATAGTTGGGTACAAGGCCTTCAATGACCAAGAGGCTTTGTTTCATTACAATATATATGCTGGTAACACCTAAGAAACAGAAATACTAAGGCAAGGATGGCCATAAGTTTCTCTATCTTGTTCATCTGGTCTTGTTCTTAGACTGGAGGCATCGTCAAAGGGGGCAATGGGCTGGAATCAGGCATCGGAGATGATAGCTGTTTAGATGGCAAGTGTGAAAAGGCAAAGTAAAAGAAAGAGCATTAGAGATACAGCACAGGCTTCAGGCTAGTCAAAGTTATCAATAGGAAGATGCGCTTGAGGCTATAGAAGTACAGAATACAGATGCCCATTGATTATGTATAAAGACAAAAAAAGCCAAAATTCTGTACCTCTGGCTGCTAAGAACCCCCTCTATAACCTAGTAGCCATAAGATTTCCCATAGGCAGAAGGGTTATGGTTGGAAATCCTGGAAAGAGTAGAACAAGTAAATAACAAAATCTTTTTTTGGTAAATGAAAGAGGCTGCGATTATAGGCAAGAAACATATCCTGAATGTCAAAGCATGTAGTCAGATAATGCTTTTACCCTGCACTATTCGGTCGCCCAGAGGAATAAACGCCATATGGTGCATAACCACCTCCACCACCAACCTGGAAAAAAAATATTCAGATCTACTATTCTGGCATATTTGGTTTGCTGTACAGAGATAGCAGCAATAGATGGAAATACAGAATACAATCAATTTAGGAACATCAGGATAAGATAATTTAACTTTTACATGTAAAAATGTGATAACCTCAAACTAAACTACTAAAAATTGAACACTGAGCATTTACCTGTGAGCTACCATAACTATCAGTTGGAGACGAATCATTGTAATCATGTCCTCCTGCATAAGATGAGTAACCATGCCGGCGTGATCTATTATCACGGTTGGCATATCTTGGACCATCTGGCATACTTGCAGACATGGGGACATAAGAAAGGCCAGGAGAAAATGGAGCAATAGCTCCCTCCATCTCAAATGTATTGGCCCTCAACCGCATAAGTATTTGCAATAACGCATTGCTAGCAACATTAGCATCTCCAGTAATCTGAAGGATAAAAACACAATAACCATGACGTAAGAATTTATGTATTAGGAGTGGATCCAAACCAAACATCACACCCCTAACTACAAAGAAATCAGCGTTAAACAAAACAAGTGAAAATATTACACGAGGACAAAAATACAAAACCTGTTTACCTGCACCATTTCGTCATCTTCAGATGCCACTTTGGGAAGATTTTCCTTCGAAAGAATGCGGATGCTTGCCCTTGTGGTATTCCGCATCTCATTGACAATGGAACCACCTTTACCAATAAGGCATCCAACTCGTGAACTAGGTACAAGCAGGCGAGTCGTAAGAATAGCATCCCCAGATTCTTTTTCAGTTTTCTCACTACTTCTTGCTTGTAAACGCATTGTTGCATCGATGGTAGGGGATTGTTCTTCATATGCCTGCGATCACAATTGGATAAGCAACACGCTATTGAGAGCATTCTCAGTCCTACCAATCAAACAATAAATTCAATAACCAAGAACTGTTCCTCACCTCCTTTGCTGATACAAATATAATGCAATCATCTCCCTCAGCCGCAGAACTATCAACTTTAATAGCTGCACCTGATTCCTGTCTTAGCTGTTTGATAATGCCTCCACCTTTGCCAATTACAGCTCCTACATTTTCAGTTGGGCAAACTAAACGAACTGCAAACTCTCTTACAGAAGCAGATCGACTTCTACCATCACTTTTGTAACTTCCGTAAGGACCCATCAATGATGTCACACCCATGACTTGGGTACCAGCATGAGGATTAACAAGTCCCGCACTAGACCTATATATGCTGGGTGATGACAGCAGCTGATGTTGGGACCGTGATGGATTATCATGGAGGCGTGCTGCTACTTGATAAAGTGCTTTCTTAACAGCTGAACCTTCACCGGTTATCTGAAAATAAAAGAAGAATCTGTGACACATCATTTACATTTTTGTATAGCCAGAAATAAGCATCATTAAGAGTGACAGCATAGTGTGGAATTTGCAAATAAAACCTCAATACCAGCAGTTGCTCACTCAGCAATTAATTCAAAGTCCACTTCTTTCATTACTCCTCATCGGTGTTTAAAGAACCAAACCAATATCGTTAGAAGCCTTTAGGATTAGATGTGGTACACTTTTTATGTCTTTCGGTTTTAGAAACATTTTTCAGATGTAACCCACTTCGTTTGTGCTACTTCATTTATAAAGTTCGCTTTACTTCTCAAAAAGAAAACCAAACCAATCATGTTTTAAGTTTCTGTTCACACTGTTATACTCCATATCAACCAACTACCCCTCAGTCTCGAACTAGTCAGTCAGTGCATGATCCTTTATAACAGCTCTGCTCTATGGACTCATTTTACTCCACTATACTGATCTTCTAAGGTAAATTAGGAGTTCTCTAAAACAATGGGTCTTGCCAAACTCCCACCTACAAACAGACGTATAATCCATGCAACAACTACGCCTCAGCCGCAAACAAGTTGAGGTATAAATCTTCACCGACCATATTCCCCATTTAAATTCACCTTAGGCCAATAGGAAAACTAGAATCTTATAGGAAAAGTATGTGAATAGCATATTTATAAAATGGTTGACAAGCTCGACCAGGCAATCAGCTAGCATAGAAACAAGCCTCTTCATAACGAGACACCAATGCTGGAAAAACAAAAACCTCAGTTTTTTTAATCAAGCCCAAAAACTTCATTTCTAGCTACCTGTTATATTTTGTAAAGCAGTATCCTTTTTTTATACGACGGTGTGTTTGGACAGCTTGTGCGGATCCACGGGGTCAAAATCAACAACGGCCAAGGTAAGTGCTCACATTAAAACCCTGATGAAATTACTTCAAGTGAAGTAAACCATGCATAATGCATATGCTTCTATGATCTTAAAATGTAAGAGATTTCATAGACTTTGGTGAGCATAACATGTATTCAAAAGAGTTGTGAGGAGGACCCCGCTACTACCTGGAGAAGCTCGTCGGAGTTGAGAGCACAAGGTGGCAAGTGCTCACTGCTTAAGACCCGAATCTGCGTACCTGTTTCACTTCGCAAATTCTGGATCACTTGTCCACCTTTCCCTATCACACAGCCTATTTGATCTGATGGGACAAGCATCCTTACAGTAATCTGCTGATGATCCTCCACATCTTCTTCCGTACGCATCTCTTCAGCAAGGACCCTGTCATGCACCTTGAATAGAGCATCCTGAGCAGGTGAAATCAGGTCACCGGTTTCTTCACAGACATTAGTTTCTTCACTTCCGCTATAAACAGTTACCACACGCTCGTCACAGCCAGGTATGGTCTCACTAATCCTAATCTTTGAATTAGTTTCTGTCCTCAATTGTTTTGCAATGTCCCCACCAACTCCAATGATACTTCCAATTTTCCCTGTGGGGCACAAATAACGAAAAACAGTATCCTCTGGTCCAATGGTATTTGATTCTTTTTCATCAGTTGGAGTCCTCCTCTTACTTCCATCTCTCCTAGGATAGTCCGAATCCGATTGCATTCTCTTCCCGTAGTTATTCCTCTGGCCTGCCATGTCAAGATGAGCCGAATGTGTCACCCTACAAACCAAATATTCTGTATCAACTTGGATCAGAAACAAACTAACAACTCATACGGACAACATCACCTGGAAATGAAGCACAATTTCAAATGGTGCAAATTACATTCTACGCAATGTCAATGTCCCAATGAAGCTATATTGCTTCACTCAATAACTTTGGTACCAAGTAAAAGCTTTAGCAACCAACCAAACAAGTTGCAACACAAATCACAGAGAAATTCCATGATGAAATTGAAGACCCTATTTTCTCTAGCAATCCCGATTTTCCTTTAAAGTAATCAACCTGACAACCCCAAATCTAAGAAGCAATTTTCACTCACCCAAGACTTCTACTTTTCTTTAAACTTACCACTGACAAAATTCCCAATAACTTTCAGGGGCAGAGCCAAGTAGGGATTAACCCCTTTGACGGAAAATAACCCTGCTTATACATGTTTAAAAATATTTTTTTTATGTATATATAAGAAATGTTGAATCCACTTGGCTTCTTCGTGCTACTGGTAACTCTACGTATAGAAACCTAATTCTTGAAGCTATTGCAATAAAACAAGCAACAAATTGCAAGTTAAACAGACATACAAAATTAAATGCTTGATACCAAAGATCGTCTAAGTGCAATAAAATCTCTAGCAATATATAAATTCCATTTTTTAAAAACTTTTCTTTACCCCTCAATGGGAGCTCCCACCCGTTTTGCTCCCTTAGTGACTCGAACTCACAAGCAACTTCAAAAGAGACACACACACACACAACACAACCAACGCACACATGACACACTCTCTTCTCCTTGAAATAAAAAAATAAATACACATAGGGAAATTAAAATTCAAGATTTTTGGAATCAAATCTCTAGTAAGAAAACCCATTATTTCCTTCAAAATAACCAACTTTACCAAGAAAACCCAAGCCCAAAATTTTTTTAGTTCCCTCCAAAAAACTTCATTTCTAAACTACACCTATCAAGAATCAAAATAACAAAAAATAAACAAACCCCATAACATCTATAAACAAACCCAATACAGTTCAACAATTAAAAAGACCAACTAAATCACATTTGCCTAATAAAACTGTATCAATGCCAAGATTAAAGAAAAGGGTAAATGATTAATCTTGTAAATTAGGCAAAACAAAAAAAAAAAAGAGCAAAGAGTCTATAGAACACCATAATTTCCTTCAAAGTAGCAAACTTTACCAAGAAAACCCAAACCCCAGATACAATTTCCAGTCCCCAAATAAACTTCATTTCTTCACTACACTAATCAAGAACCACAACAACAATTCAAAAAAAAAAGCACTTCTATAAAGAAACCCAATACAGTTCAATAATTAAAAGGGCCAACAAAATTACCAAGAAAACCCAAACCCCATACACAATTTTTACTCCCCCCCCCCCACACCCCCCCCCCCCCCCAAAAAAAAAGACTTCATTTCTACCCAACTTATCAAGAATCAAAAGAACAACAACCAAAAAAAATATCACTTCTATAATTAAAAAAAGGCCCCCCCAAAAAACAACCTTTTTTTATCTAATAAAACTATATCAATGCCAAGATAAAAGAAAAGGGTAAATGATTAATCTTGTTAATTAAGCAAAAAAAAAAAAAAGCACAAAGAGTTTGTAAGCACGAAAAAAAAAAAAAAGAGACAAAAATCAAGAAAATTACAGTGTTGGAAGAATAAATCTGTGGGTCTGTTGTAGTGCAGAAAATATGAAGAAAATCTTTGCCAAATGGAGGAAGCTTTTAGGGTTTGTACTTTATATGTGAAAAAACTTGTCAATTACTGAAATAACCAACCGACTTTACTATTTGCCTTAAATTAGATGCTACCAAAAATAGATTTTGGTAACAATGTTTTTTTTTTTTTTTTTTTTAAACACTTTCCTATGTGTTCTAGTATTTGTTTCTTTTTGGTTTCCGGTCAAGTGTTTGGTATGATATTGTAGTTTTGATTAATCTGAATTTGTCTTGAAAAGTTTTTCTATGTCTTTCAAGTATATGTGAATAGAAATATTCAATATTCTTGTTGACAGAAGGCAGCAGTATCTAATGAAATTAGTTGAGGTAAGAGAAAGAAAAATGTGGATCTAGAATTTGAAGACGGTGCAATATAAATGTCAATAATTTTTTGCGATGAAATCGTTCATTGGTAAAATGAGAGTGGAGTTCCTGATAAATTTCAAAATCTATGATGCTTTGGTTGAGTTGTTGAACGAGGAAAGTTTTGAATTAGCTGAGATAGAGTGAGAGGCAAATTCAGGATTTGAAAACAGCCGGAATCATTATTTTAAAATATAAATGTCAATAAACTCGCATGATGGAATTATTCATCAGTAAGATGTAAGAGAATTTTCTGATAATGCCAAGCTTGTCACAACCCGAGTCGAGGTCCTAACCGCGATGGGCATTCCGAACTACGAAGACCCGAGAGACTCCGTAGCATACTATCATAAGCATAATTCATACATAGATCAAAGTGCGGAAGACATATCGACATTTACGGGAAACTCATAATCAAATTGTGTCAACAAGTTGTGACAGTACAATATTTTAATCTTGTCTACGAAGCCTCTACTGAAATATTAACTGACTAGGCTGAGACAAGGCCCCCGGTTGAACCATAAACTGAAATAAGTCAACATATGAACAAATTGACTTTCGAAAGATGGATGGCTCACCAACTTTGTCATATCCAAATGTTATACTGGTGTGATAGATCATGGGACTGTACATCAGAACCTGTATCATAAGGGCCAATACTTGAAAAGTACTGGTATACAGAACAACCCCAAAAAATATATATTTCATGTAAAATAATCGAGAGCATTGTGAAAACCATTTATCATAATATGTATATATATATATATATATGCGTGTGTGTGTGTGCGCGCGTGTGTGTATAGATATTTCAATTTATGCTTGTAAAACATTAACTCAACTCTTTAATTTACTTCTGAGTTGGATGGTACACCGTACATGTCTGTAATCCTACAGGCTATATGAGATTTGTCCTTAACTCAGCGACCGAACCCTTAATCCGAGTTTGCCTCAAGAATTAGAGTACGTAATAAGACGAAGCATGCCTTCTTACCGACATATCAGGTCATAAAAGAGTGTGCCTCTTTACTGACACACCATATTATGACAAAGTATGCCTCCTTACCGACATAACATTTCATAAAACCCACATCGGCAAAATACGATTTCGGCTAAGAGTTATCTAAACTCGTGCTTTCTTCGGGTAACTATCTAACTCTCTTTAAGCTCATTTTTAATCCTTTAAAACCATGCTTCATGCTCAAAAAATTCATTTACTATCATGTTAAGGGCATTCCATAATTGGTATCGCCATACCTATACTTGCTGGCCATATCATATCAAATCATATTCATAGCTCTTTCACTCAAAATCATGTTAATGACCACTAAAGTATTTAAACATCATATGAGGGTTCCTATTTCAAATAACACATGAAACGTATGGAAAACACTCTCTTTTAATACTTTAACATATGGTGACCAATTCTTACATAAAACACATGCAATTTCTTCGTTAGGACACACGAGCCTTTAGCATGAGAAATACCCCTTTGAAAACGTGCAAAACAACAATGCATAATAGTTAAAGAGGCATTTAAAACTCAAGAATTATGATCATTTATAAATCAACCCCAACACTAGTCACACATAAATCTCATGATAAAAAAATGACTTATAGTTCATGCTCTCAAACCCATTTCACAATTTATAATATGTTAAGACCATAAATTTTATCATGGGAGAGAGAATTTCACAAATCGTACTCATAAATCACTTTTCAAAACTCACATCATATATGCACATGATTACAACTTAAGTTTATGGAAAAACTCCATGACAAATGCATACTTTCATCAAAATAAGTTCATGATCCATGCTCTTCAAACGGTTTTCAAAATCTACTGTATATACCCTTTTAAAACTTGTTAAAAATATTAAATTTATGCCCACGAGAGTTAGGATAGTCCTACATACCTTGAAATCCAAGAGAAAATTGAAAAAATTGACCTTTGAAACTTAAAACCTACAACCCTAGGTAGTTTCCCCTCTCTTGCTTAAGGAAAGATGATTAGGGATTCTATGAGGTGACATAACGTGTTTTAAGGCCTTATATTTGTCCATAAAGGTTTGAAAACAGTTTAGAGATATGAATGATCAGTCGCATTGAAAAGTGGACTCGAAAGGGCTTTAATTTTATATATAATGAGCCACATAACTCCTCATATTCTAGGAGTAAGGGTTGCTGGATGTTGACCCAAGAAAAATCATCATTTAAAATTCAACCGATATAAAAATGTTCAACTTAACTTTGAGCTAGGAGGTTTTTATGAATTATACTCATCTCCAAAGATATTATCACGAGAAATAATTGTTATTCATACTAGTATATAAATAAAATCATCGGGTTCAGGTCTATATACATAGGAAGAACTATTCAAGTTCTAGCCCGAAAATGCAAGGTATTACGTCATCTCCCCCTTGAGATCATTCGTCCTCGAATGATAGACAAGAACTTGTTGAAACTTTAAAAGTATGGAATGAAGGACGTAACCTCCCATTAGGAATTTTCCTCAACAAAATATGCAAAGGCATCAAAAGAGATTTTTAATAACCACTAGTGAACCGTGTAAGCGCGAAGCATGAGATAATGAGAATTAACATAGAGATGACCTTGCACATGAGTTCTATGGATCATAATCCTCACAACATAAAGCATGAGTTTATTTGGTGATCATAGGTTCAGATTGATGTTGATACTTGACATGAAAAATGGTTTTACAGGACATAGGAATGGAGGTATCCTCCACCTTACATAATACAATCAATAGACCTTAAATTTAGTGGAGCTACTCAATTATGCTCAATACAATAAAAAACACACTTCACCATTTTCATCTTAAAATCCCCCCACAACACACCTAACTATAAGAGTCTGAGTCCCACTGCCTAGCACTTCCATGTTGAAGCCTATCCCGGAGTTAAAAAGGTGATAGCTTAAGCTATGGGACCCTATACTCTACACACCTTCAAGGATATCACTTCACCTTATCACTATAATCAAACAGCCTCAGGTTTTAAATCAAGGAGTACTAACCACATAGCACATTGGTTTGTGCTTTCATCAATCACAATATTCAAGTCTATCTTTACTACAAGTCTATCTTTACTACACCCACTTTGTGGATCTCCCCACTAAAAACCAGCAACTTCAATCACTCTCGCAGAGATTTTTGCCATATATTCTCTTCCTAACTATTTCACATAACGAAAGTCCATCTCTTCACATAACGAAGTCCATCTCTTTCTTTCTTCTTCAACTATAAACTTAGCTCGAATAGCACACTAAAATTTAACAACTTAGGAAATATCTACTCTCTTATCTAAAATATTACTACACTTCTATAACCACTATCATACTAACATTTAGAAGGTCATTGAAGGACTAGAGCATAAGCATCATGAATGGGAGTAACACTATCCAATTATAACTTATATTAGTGATCTAAAGGTGGGGCCCAAGATGTAAGATACAATACAATAGACACAGAGTGTTTCATATAATAACCACCTTATTTATAAATAAAGGGTCGTTCGGGCATCAACATAACATAATACGAGTTCTTGGGACTGGGCATAGTGTGAAAACATGTGTGCATATATCCTGAGTTGTATAACATAAAGTTGGAATTCATAAATTTAAGGAATATGATTATGATTGTTGCTTGAAGATTTTGCTTCTCATTTTGGGAATGACCATGAGTTTGCGTAGACCTTATCTCTCTGGGCCAGACTAACATAAAATGAATCAATACCATATAGATAGCATAATTTCTTAGAATTAAGCATGATATGAGTCATAGATTTATGATCATGAACATCATAACATAGAGCTTGAATACTTGAAAAATTGGATTACTGAGACATCATTGCTTCTAGTTTGGAGGTCGAAACACGATATAAGTTGCATAGATAACTCAGATGTTAGCCATAGGCATCACTTGAATACACAAGACATTAGTAGATGTCATCTTAGATTAAAGTAGGAGGAGTTTGCTTGAATAAGAATAGATTTATCATGACTCTTCCCCGCAACTTGCCAACATGAGAAATTCAAGAACTACCTTAGTCCATCATCTCCCTATTAGATCAAAGCCACAATCCTAGACTAGCGGACATAGCCTTTCATCATATTTATAACCACATGTCTCACCATAAACGGGGTATCATTATACACATGAATTTTAGGCTCGCCCTAATACACAATTTTATGAAAAGTAATAACTTATTTATATGACATCCCCCCCTTCAGGGGCATTACTCTTAGCATTCTCTAGCCTCCAAGTTTGAACTCTAACCTCACCACCTTTCAACCTTAGTTTGTGAATGAAGAGTGACCCTTTTGAGAGAATACGAAAGTTTTAAGACTTAAAAACGAGTTATAAAAAGATTAGATGGTCTATAGGACATAAAAGGACCAAGATAACCTTAAAAAACTTTTACAACGAAGTCTTGTCGACGAAAGAAGAAAGGTACACGGCGCGAAACCAATGCAAACTCATATTTTTTGTGACGCACAACCTATTTTTCATGCCTAAACTTTTCCCAATGCATTAGAACTTATCTCGGGACATCCTATACTCAATCTAAGGACCATATAAGTCCATTTTAAGCACAGTTTAGACTCCACAAACACCCGACCTATTACAATCTCATTGCTCCAACACTAATCCTCATATACATATAAATATCACAATTTTCCACTCAAACTTTTCATAAATTACTAACCTAGGCCTCTTTCACACACTATATCAAGCTTACTAATTCATCCCCACAAATCTTACATCACAATTCTTGAGTTAACATTCTTATCCCCACAATCCATATCTAAAGTTCAAGCTTAGTGCCCAGCACCAATCACGTACCACCAATGAAACATCCCGCATAATATACTAACCCGTCGAAATAGAAAAATCAACCTAATTCTCTTATTTCACTTAAATACGACCTACAAGATCATCCTCCCCACTATATTACTACCACACTTTAGAATCCGCTACCTCTCACATGCTGTACTAGTTTACAACTAGTAGAGAAAATATAATCAATGGGGTAAAATCACACAATGAGGATAGTTGATCTTAATTTTATAACATTACCCATACGATCTATTAGCATATTCTACCTTCTTACATCATATCTACCTACCCATGTATGCATCACAACTACCTTCAAAATTCCATAAATACCAATGAGTCTCTACTTATAATTATTGACTAATCTACCCTTTCCCATTTACAACCTATAAATAATTTCTACAACCACTATAACTATTCATTCTAAGCTCCTTCTCTATTTTGAATAAGTAATAATCATAGTCAATCACTTCCGCCACAGACTAAATCTTGCTACAATATTAGTCAATCACCATAAAAGAGCAAACCACCCCTCAGTCAGAGGTTATACAACTAAAAATAACTTCTTTAAGCAAAAGTTACACTCACTCTGACTTCTAAACTTATGACTTCATATCACTATTTTCGGGACCATCTTACTACCAATAGGTCATAACACCTTAACTTGTACTACTACTGGGGTGAAAATACTATTCCAACATTCTACTACGTATCTCTATCCTTAAGCATAACATCCGTAAGAAGGATTCTGAAAGGGATTGAATACACTTCATACCTCAGGATCAATGCACAATAGATATAAATAGGGGTATACACTTGAATCGACACACTTGATGTACTGGTGGATTTCTCTCAAGTCCTTGTACTATTTCATAACCTTTTTGATGACTCAATCAGAAAGGACTACATCACTTAGACACTAAGCTTTTGCACTCGTACCATCTCGACAATGAGACAAGGCCTATAAAATTAGAGTAAGGAAAAAATTTGGATAGCTTTCATATAAACAACCTTGTCGCACGATTTAGAGTATGAAAAAATGAGAAACAACTCCTAAATGAACGGTAGCCTCCTAATTATAAGTGTGGTGCACAACACACCCATAAGCAAGACTCTAATAGACATGGCTTTGTAGAGACCATGAGATCATGAACCGTACTCTGATACCAAGCTTATCACGATCCAAGCCGAGGCCCCGGCCGCGATGGGCATCTCGAACCACGAAGGCCCAAGAGACCCCTTAGCATACTATTACAAGCATAATCCATACATAAATCAAAGTGCAAAAGATATAATGACATTTACGGGAAACTCATATCAAACTGTGTCAACAAATTGTGACAATACAATACTCTAATCTCATCTACGAAGACTCTACTGAAATACTAACTGACCAAGCTGGGACAAGACCCCGGTTGGATCATAAACTGAAAGAAGTCAACATATGAATAAATTGTCTTTCGAAAGATGGATGTCTCACCAACTGTCATATCCAAATATTCTACTGATGTGATAGACCATGGGACTATACCTCAGAACCTGTATTATAAGGTTCAATACTTGGGAAGTACTGATATGCAGAATAACCCAAAAACAACTTATATTTCATATAAAATAATTGGGGGCATTGTGAAAATCATTTATCATAATAAATACATGGGCATAATTTAAAGAGCTACAATTCATGCTTGTAAAACATTGACTCGACTCTTTAATTTACTTCTGAGCTAGATGGTATGCCCTACATGTATATAATCCCACGGGCTATATGAGATCCACCCTTAACTCAGCGGTCAAGCCCCCAATCCGAGTTTGCCGCAAGGATTGGAGTACGTAATAAGACAAAGTATGCCTCCTTACAGACATACCAGGTCATAAAAGAGTGTGTCTCCTTACTGACACACTATATTATGAGAAAGTATGTCTCCTTACTGACATACCATTTCATAAAACCCGCATCGGCAAAATACGATTTCAGCTAAGAGTTATTTGAACTCGTACTTTCTTCGGGTAACCATTTATTTGAACTCGTACTTTCTTCGGGTAACCATCTAACTCTCTGTTGACACCTAATTTTTATCCTCCACATTTCAAGTTAATTTTTGAATTTCTCAATTTTAAATAATTTTAAAATATTTATTTTATAATAAATTTCAATCCTGCCTTTTGAATTTAGATGAAATTAACATATTTAATGTTTTACTATACATAATTATATAATTATCAGTCAAAGAAAATGTTTTAAAATTTATTCAGAATGAAAAATTTGGTTAAATTGCAAATATTCTACTTTTCCCAATATCAATTGAAAATAAGAAATTAATAATATAATTATTTTCTTAATTTTAAGCAAAAATAATTGCGCTTTGTTAAATATTTATTTTAAAGTTATTAAATTTGAGAAGCTCATTAAATTAATTGAAAGTTAATTCCGTCTCAATTTTATCCCAATTTATTCAGTTAAATGGCCATAATTCTAATGGGACTAATTCTCTTTATTAGTCCATTCTTTTTCTTTTTACCCGACCCGGACCACTGTTTTTCTCCATCACAAATAAGTAATAACGTACAAACACAACAGAGCAAACAGCGTACAATATCGATCAACAACAAACTCTGTCATTATTTGGATTTAATCAACATGTTGACCTCCCTCTTTTCTCCTTCATAATCTGTACATGAATGATGTTTAGCATTTTTCACTTAAAATATGTTGTAGAAAGTAATTGCCTTCTTCTATGAAGTGTCAGTAGTGTTTATTCTTGTTTTCCTCCTCACTACTTGCGTATGTTCAAATCAACTTGCTTATGAATTACTGATGGTTTGTATCCAAGATCGAGGCAAAACCTCAAGACCAAGTCACAAGAGGACTATTTCTGCAGTGGTATTCGGCTGATATACACATAATATACACTTCAGAAAACGGACTGAAGTCCATAATTCCAAGCCCAAAAATGGGCAGCTTTGTTGTTGGGCCAATTAAAGGCCCAATTTAACTCTTTCATTGTTTTTTATAGCTTGTGTTGTTTATTTGTGCTAACTAACATTTCTAAATCAATTAACCTAGGTAAATTCCCTAAGATGTTGTCATTTTATTTTATCTTAGTTCCCTTTACTTAATTCACGACTTTTTCATCTAATTTTATTTCGTATAAAAACGTATTAAATTGTTTCCTTCAATTTTCTTCTTAAAACAAGTCGTCTAAAGATTAAATATTTTTAAAATGACACTTTATTTTGCTCAATTGATTAATGGTTTATTCGAATTAAATTAATTTTCTTCAAATTCAAGAAATAATTTTTCTTGTAAATTCTAACTTTCTATAGTTAATAAGATACTTGCAATATGATGCGCTCTTAATATTTTTCCCGAAAAGTGTTATTCAAACTTTTTTTTTCTTCCATATCAAAGACAAAAAAATATTTTCTCACTAAAGTCCCAAAGAAACGGCAACTTAATTTATTTTAAGCAAGTTGTTTTCTCAATTGAACAAATAAATGTCCTTTTTTAATGTTTAAATAAATAATTTTAATATTTTCTATAAAATCAAGTTTTTGAAAAATTAGCCACTTTTAGTTAGTTAAGTTAGTTCTTTTGGTAAACCGTTTTAAAAGGACACTCCTAAGTGCCTTAAAAACCTTCTTAGGACGTTAATCCCTTACCCAGAATCTCTAGCTTTAAAGGTTTATTTCAGTTTTTGAACCTTTGAAACTCTTTTTAAAAAAATTCTTGATTTTTTCTATAAAATCAAGTCACGACTCTGTGAATTTTCTTAAAATTATTTCGGAATTTTCTTGAATCTTTTGAAATAGTTTTAAGATTGAAACCATTTTCTCGTCGAATAAAAATCCATAAAGGGATAAAACACTCTCTTTAAGCCCATTTTTAGTCCTTTAAAACCACGTTTCATACTCAAAATATTCATTTACTATCATGTCGGGGTCATTCCATAATAGGTATTGTCATACCTAGACTTACAAACCATATGATATCAAATCATATCCATAGCCCTTTTATTCAAAATCATGTTAATGACCATCAAAAGATTTAAACATGAGTATGAGAGTTCCTATATCAAATAACACACGAAACGTATGCAAAACACTCTCTTTTCAATACTTTGACACGTAGTAGCCAATTTTTACATAAAACGTATGCAATTTATTTGTTAAGATATACAAGCCTTTAACATGAGAAATACATCTTTGAAAACGTGCTAAACAACAATGCATAATAGTTAGAGAGACATTTAGAACTCAAGAATTGTCATCATTCGTAAATCGACCCCAACAATAGTCAGACATAAATCTCATGATTAAAAAGGGGGACTTATAGTCCGTGCTCTCAAATCCATTTCACAATTCATAATATGTTAAGATCATAATTTTCAACTTGTGAGAGGAAATTTCAAAAATCGTGCTCATAAATCACTTTTCGAAACTCACGTCATATATGTACATGATTATAACTCAAGTTTATGAAAAAAGCCCTTGATAAATGCACACTTTCATCAAAATAAGTTCATGATGCATGCACTTCAAACGGTTTTCAAAACCCATTACATATACATACATATACCTTTTTAAAACTTGTTAAAAACATTAAACTTACGCCCATGAGAGTTAGGATAGTCCTACATACCTTGGGAAAATTGACCCTTGAAGCTTAAAATTCTCAACCCTAGCTAGTTTCCCCTCTCTTGCTTAAGGAAAGATAATTAGGGATTTTGTGAGGTAATATAACATGTTTTAAGACCTTATACTCATCCATAAAGGGTTGGGAATGATTTAGGGACGTGAAAAGACATCAATGCTCTTAAAATAAATCAAAACGGAACATTTTTTGACGCATAAAAAGGGTTATGCGGAGCGGATCCATCGCGAATCTGAGGGTTTATGGCGCGGACCCAACGCGGGCTTGAGACAATGTCTCACTAAAACACTCATAACTTTTGATTCAAAACTCGAATTGACGAACGGTCACTTGCATTGGAAAGAGGACTAGAAGCGCTTTAATTTTATATATAATGAGCCACATAACTCCTTATATTCTTGAAGTAATGGTCGCTAAAAGTTGACCCAAGAGAAATCGTCAACTAAAACTCAACCAGTAGGAAAACGTTCAACTTAACTTTGAGCTAGGAGTTTTTTTATGACATACTCATCTCTAAAGATGTTACCATGGCAAATAATTGTTATTCACACTAGTATATAAATAAAAATCATCGTGTTCGGGGCTATACACATAGGAAGGACAATTCAAATTCTGACCCGAAAATACGGAGTGTTACATGACCTGACCACTGTGACCTATTTTTTAAATGATCTTTCTTCCGTACCACTCTTTCATAACTCGGGATTTGATCTTGACCATTGGCCTCGACCTAATCATAGCCTAGGAACCAAACCTCGACTTGACTCTCGGGGCATATGACTCGAAATCCGGCCCTAACCCATGACCTAACCCTAATTTAACACCCAACCCAAATTTACCCAGGATTTGATCTATGACCCTTGATCTCAAACCTCTCTCGAGAATAGAATCCACCCCTGACTTGGGATTTAAGATTCAAGCCGACCCAAGACCCAAAAATCTACACCAACCCTCTCAAATAAGGACTTGACCCCCAATACTAACTCAGGATTTAATCTCCAATTTGGACTCAATATTCGACCCCCGACCTTAAATGATGATCGAGTTAGATCTCAAATCTAAGACTTAATCCCCGACCATGATATGAGATAATATCTAATATTGACTCGAGATGTAGGAATTGAACCTGACTTGAGTATCTATATTCGACCTCGATCTTAACTTGAGACCTACCTTGACGTAAGACTTGGAACTTGACCCTAACTCGGGATCCAAAACTTGACCCTATCCGAGATTTGAGATTTCGAATCTGAGACCCTTATCTCAAAATAAAAAAATCAATGTAAATTTCAAATCGTAAACACAAGTTCAGTATAGGTTAGTAGTGAGTCACATTAAAGTTCACTTTAAAAATGACTTATGTCAAATTGAGCTAAAAATTAGCTCAATATAAACTTGTACTCAACTCAACCCAATTTGATCATTTGAACGGTCACCACCTTTTTGAGCTATATTATATCACCTTTTGAGCTATATATTTGACACTCCTAATTGAGCTATCGACAATAGTGGTAGTTTACACTTTACATAACATGATAGGGGCATAAGTGCAAATCATAAAGTTAGTAGGACACACTTGAATAAAGAAACAAATGGAGGACTCCACAGCAAAAAGATAACATGAATAAAATATTACAGTATCAGCGAGAAGTTAGGGTTTTTATTCACATTTGCAAAGCAGACATTATTATTCCTTTATTAAAATTCCATTTTCAGTCTCTTCACTCCTCTGTAAAAATTCCAATAATTCAAAAAATTGTAAGCTTCATTGAACATCCTTTTAGCTCAATATATTATATGACCATTTTTTTTCACTTTCATGCATGCATATTATCTAATCTTGATTTTAGGGTTTTGGGGTTTGGTAAAGATTGTGTCTTTTTATACTTTTGAGGATTAAGATATGTTTTTGAAGTGTTTTTGGAGTTGGTTTTTGGTTATTTCTATGTGGGATTTTCAATAATAATTGGTATTAATAATAGTGCTGTTTTGTAAGGTTATTATTCTTGTTTTGAGTGGCTTGGTAGTTCCCTTCAGCTGTAAAGATCGTGTCTTTTGTATTGTTTTAAGGATTAAGATATGTTTTTGGAGTGTTCTTGGAGTTGGGTTTTGGTTATTTTCTATGTGGGGTTTTTCAATAATAATTGTTATTAATAATAATGTTGTTTTGTAAGGTTATTATTCTTGTTTTGAGTGGCTTGGTAGTTCCCTTCAGCTGTAAAGATGGTGTCTTTTTATTGTTTTAAGGATTAAGATATGTTTTTGAAGTGTTTTTTGAGGTGGGTTTTGGGTATTATTATGTGGTGTTTCAATCTTGATTGGGTTTATAATAGTTGGTAGTAATAATATAAGGTTATGATTCTTGTTTTGAGTGGCTTGGTAGTTCCCTTCAGTTGTAAAGATTGTGCTTTTTTCTTTTTGAGGATTTAGATAAGTTCTTGGAAGTGTTTTTGGAGTTGGGTTTTGGTTGGTGTTTCAATTTTAATTGGGTTTCTAATAATTGGTATTAATAATAAAGTTTTTATAAGGTTATGATTCTTGATTTGAGTTGAGCTGAGGTAAGGGTATGCAGTATGCGTACATTCTACCATCCCAGACCTCACTTTGTGGAATATTCTTGTTTTGAATGGCTTGGTAGTTCCCTTCAGCCTAGCTCTTCGTTTCCGGTAAAGGTTGTGTCTTTTTTATTTTTCGAGGATTAAGATAAGTTTTAAGTGTTTTTGGAGTTGGGTTTTGGTTATTACTATGTGGGGTTTCAATATTTATGGGGTTTATAATAAGTGGTATTAACAATAATGTTTTTCTATAAGGTTATGCTTTTTGTTTTGAGTTGAACTGTAGGTCTATCAGAAACAGACTCTCTACCTCTAAGGTAGTGGTAAGGTTTGCATACATTCTACCCTCCCCAACCTTACTTTGTGGGATTACACTGGGTATGTTGGTGTTGTATGATTCTGATTTTGAATGGCTTGGTAGTTCCCTTCAGTTTAGCTCTTCGTTTCCGGTAAAGGTTGTCTTTTTATTTTTTGAGGATTAAGATAAGTTGTTGAAGTTGGGTTTTTGTTATTACTATGTGGGGTTTTAATCTTTATTCGGTTTATAATAATTGTTAATAATAATAATAATTTTCTTGTATAAGGTTATGACTGTTGTTTTGAGTTGAGCTGAGGGTCTCTAGGAGACAACCTCTCTACTTCTGTTAGGTCTGTGTACTTGCTACCCTCCTCGGACCCTACTTTGTGGGATTACATTGGGTATGATGTTGTTGTTGTTGTATGATTCTCGTTTTGAGTGGCTTGATAGTTCCCTTCAGTTTAGACTTTAGCTCTTCATTTCCGATAAAGATTGTGTTTTTTTATTTTTATAAATTGTTTTGAGGATCAAGATAAGTTTTTGAAGGTTTTTTGGAGTTGGGTTTTGGTTATTACTATGTGGGGTTTCAATCTTTATTGGGTTTATAATAATTGGTAGTAATAATAATGTTTTTTATGAGGTTATGTTTCTTGTTTTGAGTGGCTTGGTAGTTCCCTTCAGTTTAACTCTTCGTCTTGATGGCTTTGTATGTAATTGTGGTTGACTTGTAATTGTTGTGTTTCCATAGTTGAACTGTTTGTGAAACAAAGATAAAAAAAGAAAGGAACTTCATATGTACTGTGACAATTTGTACCTCACACCAGAGACTTAAGGACCAAACAATGCTAGTATCTGCCTTCTCAGATGTTATTTCCCCAATTTGTTCTAGAGTGAATTGATGGATGAAATGGCTCATAAAGAGTGAAATGTTCAAAGGATGTCTCTAGCGAAGGATCTATTTGGGATTGTGGTGTAGTTATTGATTAATTGAGTGAAGTGGCAGAGTACAAACCACTTTTCTAAGAGATAAAAAGCTATGCACGATCATGCTAATTCAGCATACCTCTCTTTTGGTGATTTTTGTTGAAAAGATGCTCACATTTTTGGAAGAATATAACAAATATGTTACCTTCCTTCCGGTTTGAATTGGACCCATTTAGCTCCTCAACACTGACCATAGGGCCAAAGCTTTAGTGGCTTTGTGCATCACCTTAAAGACAGTTCTTTATGCCATTTCTTGCTTTCATGGTATGCACCTTTAGTGTTACTTATATTTATTTTGCGATGTTAGTTGCAGTTAATGTTTTTCCTTTTTTTAGTACAGTCTTCTAACTTCTGACAACTGTTAGTAACCATCTATATTGTGTCTTGACCTTTACCGTCTTATGAATGTAGATTGGTGATTATCAAGCTAGAAAAGGATAATACTGTTATCAACACTTCCTGCATGTTATTTTCTTGCATTCATATAGTTCAGCTTTGTATGAATTCTTTGGAAACCTAATCATGTCATGCTTATACGCTTTTCAGCAGAATTGTGGTATATATTTTGTATTTGCACATACCAGGTGCATTTCATAAGGATATGCGAAGTAGTCCTAAGCAGCGGGAAAACCTCACTCTCTTGGTACTAGGCAGGAGAAGAAATGGAGTAGTTACTAGAGTTACCCATTTACTTTGAAATTGACAATTGAGAATCATCGTTTAAGTGTGATCCCTTTCTTGTGTGGCTGAAACTGAATGGAGTAGTTGCTAGAGATACCCTTTATTCTGAAAATTGAGAATTGATAGAAGCAAGCTCAACATAATACTTTTGTGTCTTGTGAAAGATAGCTAAGACGGGGTCCCTTTGTTGCGTGGCTGCAAGGCCACATGGGTCCAATGCAGCTAGTGGAGAATGGTCCATGGGGCCACATGAGCCTTACTGGCGAACTAATTCAAGCTTCTCCCCAGCACCATCCAGATGGGATTTCCGCTTCCAACCTGAAACATTATCCTTTGGCTCTAATGATGGAGTTCAATTGTATGGATCTTCTGCTTCATCAAACAGTAGAGATAGTAGAAGTTGGATGAGGGGGAACCAATTGGCCAATCACCAATATCTCATATCAGATGGTGTTGGTGCATACTGTAGTAGTCCATCGGACATCTCTCCAGCACAGCAGTGGACTCCACCAGCTATCCAAGAAATCAACATTGATGATTGTGGTACTTCAAGAAGGGGTAAGCATATTCAGTCTGCAACTTTTTTTTTAATATGACTTGAACTTGCAAGGATGCTTAGTTGGGTGTCAGTCTTTTACTCTCCTGTACTTGTTTTCTCCATACTAGCTTCATTTATGTTGACTGAGTAATCAGCTGATGGTTTTTTCATGTGTGTGTGTGTGTGTGTGTACGTGCTGCAAGGTAATTTTGGACTGATTTGGTGTCGGTCTAAAATGCAAAAAGATTCAGAATTGGCAACTTCCTGCATTCTTTTTGTAGGTAAGCTCAATCTTCATGCTGCAGATGTGGATCCCAAGGCCTTGTTAGGAGAGTATACGGGCCTTACAATTTACAAACATTCATGGTGGTCTACCAATGTAAGTACGCGACTAGTGCTATACCGGTTGTAAGGGATAGCTGTAGGATTCATGTGTGAAAGGAGGGGGAAATGAAAGGGGGTTGAATGTATTTCCTGATATGCAAATAGAAGTATAGAACCGACCTCCCAACTTTGGAAAGATGAACAATAGGTTCATATATGAAACTAAAGCATTAGGTGTTGGGAAGGCTAATATCTATTAGGGATCCCTATTAGGTGGTTACTCTTAAGAAGGCAAAAGGAAAAGCAAAGGCACACTTTTTCTCGTTTATATTACCATTGACAGGGATCCCATTTGGTATGTGTTTTGGGAGTACTCTTAGAAATTGAGAAGGCGTTAACATTTCCTTACTGAAGGCATGCTTAGGAGTTTGGCCCAA
>NC_061121.1:20394213-20436830 GCF_002878395.1 Capsicum annuum | reverse complement strand
CAAGGATAATAAGAATAAGCAATGATTGAAATCTGTTTTGGGGGGGGGGGGGGGGGATTCCAAGACATTTTTTCTGGGACGTCGGATGTTTTTGGGTTTGCAACGTTGCTTCTTTAATGGAGTCATTGGATGTGTTTGTTTTTTGCATGTTGACCTAAAGTTGTGATTTGTTTTTTGCATTTTGACCTAAAGTTCGTGATTGCCTGCAATATCAACGGGCTAACTCCAAGAAATTGATTCTTGCTATGTTATTTAGTATGTACAATATAGAAAAATTTTATTATGTATGAGACACACCTATTATGTGGCAGACAAAACTTGTATGAGGCTCCTCTCATACTTTGCCAAGTGGATTGTTGGGTCTCACTTTTAGAAAAGGGGGTCGAAGCCCCCTGTTTTCTCTCATTTTTTTGTGCAACTTTCGTTTTCCAGTTTCTGAAGTTGGAGGTGAAGATGGAGTTGTATTTAAAACATGAAATATAATTTAAATTGGGTTAATTTTATAAAAAATAAAATAATTAGGATAAAATTTGAAAAAGGAGTATATAGTATAAGTGAAGACAAGGTTTTGGGTGATTCCAAATACAACTTGAATTTGTGTTGGGAATTCTTATGGTCAAACACTAATTTTGAAATAAAGTAAAAAGAAATTCCAAAAAAGTAGGGGTGTTTGGATTAGCTTTTTTAAGTGACTTATAAGCTAAAAGCCAAAAGTTGGTTTTTTGTACTTTTTAAGCTTAAAGTGCTTAAAAACATTTTGTGTCTTTGCCAAACACCTCCAAAAATTTGAAAGTGCTTAAAAGCCAAAAGCACCTAACATTAAGACAATCCTAAATTTTAAATGATCAAACAGCTCCTTATAGTGTTAGAATGTTAGAAGTAAGATGATTTAGGTGAATAAACATATTAAGATAAGAAAAGTAGCTAAATTTGGAAAAGTAATTGCACCAAAAAAGAGATGGAAAAGCAAAGCTGAACTAAAGAAAAAATTGGGAAGGAGAGAGAAAAATAGGGGACTTTGGCCCCTTTTCCGGAAGTGGGACCCATTAATACACTCGGCAAAGTATGAGAGGAGTCTCATACAAGTTTTGTCGGCCAGATAATATATGTGCCTCTTACATAATAAACTTTTTCTACAATATTGTTTCTTATGCACAATATCATGGAAGATATTGCATTTGGATTCATTAAGATGCAAGAACAATTACGCCCGGCCATATGAATCCCCTCTCTTTTTTTTTTTTGAGTTGTATTTAGGCTAGTGTCATTCTGAGCACGTTACAACTTATCTGACATTATGAAGATTCTTCTTGATTGAGCATTTCTATGGTGATTTAAAAGTATGACAAGCTTCCTTTTTATCCTTGATCAGAGTAGCTCAATATGCAGTTTAAGAACTTCCATCCAAAGGATCTTCCTTTTCCTTTTTCTTGTTTTTACGTGGTAATGAATCTTTTGATAGCCACCATAATGAATGAAAATGTTGCTTTAGTGGTGTAGGGCAGTAGTTATTGCCAACTTGGTTCGTAGTGAGTTTTTGCTCTTCTGCTAGGCCATGAAGTTTTTATACCGTAGCTAAATAGTCCTTCAACAGAATTGAGAAGTCTTGCAAACATGATCTTTGTGTCTAAGTTTGCAAAATACAAAATTTTATCCTATGCTTTAGGTGTGAGTGATTATCATTTTGTAATAATTTTGATTCAACCGTTGTCCATTTATGCTTTTATTTTTTATGGAACTTTGATCGAGAGTCTCTTATTCCTCCATTCCAGATCACGTGGCCTTGTTTTCTTTTTTAGTCCATTTCAAAAGAATCTCATTTGTAAACTCGGAAATAATTTTGCTTGTACTTCCCAGTTTGCTCTCAATATGAAGTTTCTATAGCCATACAAAAGCTATGACATGTTTGAGCAGTAGTTTCTCAAGTTTTATAGCGACACATATGTTATGTGACATGTTTTTTAAGGTAACAATATGTTCATCAGCACCTAGATAGTAGTGGATTAGTAGCGTAATGATAGATTATACAGAATCTAATGTTATGTGGTGTGCTAAGACCAGAAGTTTCAAAGTCCTTCATTTACTTCTTAAGCTCAGTCCAAATAGTTCACCGTTGACATAAAGATCCATGCTCTTGATTTTTTTTTTCTAGATGACTGAGTTTCCATTGTCATCCGTCACATAATTGGTGAGTTGGCAATAATTCGTGAATGATGCCAAATCCTTTAGATGCTTTTTTTTTTTTGGGATAACCGTGGTGTCCGGGTCATATTGCACACATTTAGACATATTCCACGGATACCTGCTACTTTCCAACTCTATCCAACATGGAAGAAAGAACAGATACGGAAAAAATGTTTTATGATTTAATGTATAGTTTTTGTTTGTTTTTTTAATTTTAAGTATTTGTTGATGAAGTAAAAGTTTCCATTGCTGGCATCAAGGAGATGCATAATAGTTGCAAGATTGTAGTGGCAAAGTAGCTAAGAAGCTCCTTTGCCACTACATTAACCCCTTTACAAACATTAAACTAAAGATGTGGAACGAACAAAGTTCAAAAAATTGTCTGGTATAAACCCAAGTATACAGTTACATGAGGGATTTAGCTATTTAAGATTGTAGGTAGTTGATGTTCCATCAAAGCAGAATCCGTTTCTCATTCCATGTACTCCATAAATAATTGCTGGTATTGTCTTCCATACTATCTTGATGGAGCTATCAACTTTCCAGTGCTCCAACTTTCATATGCATCCTTGATGTTAAGTGGCATGACCCATCTGAGCCCAAAAAGTGATATAAATATGCTCTGTTAGCAATCTGAAACTTTTTCCTAGCTAGGTTATCTTGTGCCAAATGTGCTCTGTGCAGGACTGTCCAGCTGAAGCAACTTATCTTTTGGGTGGGTGGGGGGTTTGATCTTCTAAAATAAGCTTCCATGGCTAATTCTCTGTGATTGTATTCTGTGGACGTAGAAATTTGTTGGTTGTCTTCACTGAGAATTCATTTTTATCTACAACTTTGCATTTGAAGTGGTTTGGGGCTAGGTGGTTGATGTTTGCATTGTGAAGTGCTGCTAGCAGACTGATCATTTCCCCCAACTCCTAGTTTTGTAGGTTCCTTCTGAGGATTATATTTCCAAACATTCTCTTCCCTGCTTGAACTGTTGAGTCAGAGTCAGTAGAGACTCTAGCTACCTGAAAATGTTGTGATAGTCAGATATTAGAGGAGAATTCCCAAGCTATTTTTCCTTCCAAAAACTTATGCCATGGCCACTTCCTACTACAAGATGATGGAACTGTACTCTTCCCATAGATTGCAAATATACTTCCATACTCCAACCCCTTATGGTTCTTCTCCTTGAGTCCTGAGAGATTTGATCTCCAGTCACTCAGTGTCCCATGGTTGGCAATCATAACTGTCCTCCATAAGCTTTGCTCCTCCTGCATGTATCTCCATAGCCACTTCATCAGGAGACACTTGTTGTGCAATGCTAAGTCTTTGAAGCCCAAACCACCTGTTATGATTTTTTCCCACTTGACAAGCTGAAACTTTTGCCCGTTTCTGTTTCCTTCCCAAAGGAAATGCCTTCTAATTCTGTCAAGTTCTTGAAGACCTTGCTTGGAATGGGGTGGAGAGACATTATAAGTTGGAATTCAGAGTAAGTCTGCCTCCCATAGATAAATACTGCATCTGCCGAGAAGCCAGTTGCTTCTCAAATATTGCTGGTATTTTTAAAGTTATCCTTTAATTTGGTTCACTATTATGATAAAATTTAGCCGTGGTTTTTAGTTAGATTTTTTTCTGGCTATTTAATTTTTACATTATTATTGTTTTATAAGTTACGAGTTTTAGTTCGTCCACTCTTATTAACAAAAGATGTAGAGATTTGAAGAAGAAAAAATGAACAAGAAAAGAACAAAGAAAAAAAGAAATAAGAAATCGAAAAAATAATTTAAAATGTCACAAGGATCTGGCTAATCTTATGTCTCTTCAGGGGTAACTATAACTCCCCATGGTTTAAGTATTAATCTAACCAAACATGGATAGTTTAGGAGGGTTTTGAATTATGTTTCTCGGACTCTTTAAAAAATGCCACCGGGTGCATGTCTAAATTTATGGCCTCTTCATGTTGAGAGAGTCAAAGTTAACAAGTTGATATGCTTGAAGAATCAATTCTGGTGCCGCTTCTGGCACATTTGGCTTATTGGTTTCAGCCAATGCTTTCTCATGCATGCCACCATTCTGGATATATTGTTTTACTGATATGCTTTATTTTTTGCTTGGTAGATGCAATCACGAGGCCATTTTCATTTTCACCCACAATGGAGGTATGCATCTGTCATCGTTTTTCTCCTCTTAACTCTCTTCTAAAGTTAAATCCAGCTTTCTGATGGCAATGAATTTCTTGGTAGGGAACATCAATTGCCAGGGATGGCGGAGGCTCAACTTCATCCCGATCTGACAGTAGTGATTGTGATTCAATCACCAAGTCCCATTCATCTAATCGTAGCTTCCCAAGTCGCCGATTCTTTATGTCAAAGCCCATACATCCTCTGTCATTTCCAACTGAAACAACACATAGAAGAGAAGCTATTGAGAGCCCCTCAGCTGGGTTTTTAGAAATTGACGCCTCAACACCGCAAAGAGATAAACACCGCTTAAGCAGTGCTAGTGGCAGTCTTGACTTGACGGAGGCTTCCGAGTCTTTCCAATCTGACTTCCTTAGCAAACCTTGTAACCCTTCAGATGGTTTCCGATGTGGGTTATGCGAGAGGTTTCTTTCACAAAGATCGCCTTGGAGTTCCCGACGAATTGTGAGAAGTGGAGATATGCCAGTTGCTGGGGTCCTTTCATGCCGCCATGTATTTCATGCTGAGTGTTTGGAGCAAGCTACACCAAAATCATGTAAAAGTGATCCTCCTTGTCCAATCTGTGCCAAGCTTGAAGAGGGTAGTTCTCCAGAGCAGCGAGTTTTATCCAAGTTCTTTCCTAGGCTTAAAACATTCAGTGAAGAAGGACCATCCAAGCCTTGGGGCTGTGCTCATTCTGGAGATTGCGTCGAAGGGGCTTTGCACACACCTTCTCGTGGCACTATGCTCTCACTAAACAAGAACCGAATAAGGAAAAATCTTTCTTTGAAGGGTAATTCAGGCAAGGAATTTCCGGGGAAATTAAGAAAAACTAATACATTTTCGTCACAGCTATTTATTGGATCAGTTGATCATGCAGTGGTGGGATCTTCAAAAGCATCAGCAGGTTCCGGGTTGAAGTAGCAACCGAATTTTGTATATAATTGCAAGGCCGATGTCCGTGGCCTTTGATGGTTGATCTCCTAATCGCTTTAACTGTTCCTGTTTATGACTTGGAATCTTTAGTGGCTTAATCATATTGTAAAATGTAATGTAGTGGAAGTTGTGTTTGTTTGCACTTTAAAAGCCTCGAACAAATTGCATCTTTTGTGTAAGTTTAAAATTGATCTTTGATCATTGAACCCATTATATGTATTCCTGGTATCCAACAAAGTGTCTTTTCTTTACTTGACAAGTAACCTTTGTTCAATTACTGATGGCTGGCTGCATTGCCTTGATGGTGCAAAGTGAAAATTTATCGTTATGAACAATTGCCTCTGGCGTTGGTTGGCCTAATCAAGAAATAACTGAACTATTAGGACGAATTGTGCTAACCTCCTAGACAAAGCGGAGTGTTAGCTAGTCAAAAATTCTCATGTTTTGAAGACTTTATGTGTGGGGATATTAGAAGAGATAAATTCGAAAATGAAGATATGAGGACAAGTTAGGAGTAACCTAGGTGGAGGACAAGACAAGAGATATACGTATGATGTTGATTAAATGAAGATATGAGGACAAGTTAGGAGTAACCTAGGCGGAGTACAAGACAAGAGATATACACAAGTTAGGAGTAACCTAGGCGGAGTACAAGACAAGAGATATACGTATGATGTTGATTATAGATAGTTTTATAAGAGATAGTGGTAGATGTTGATTATAGATAGTTTTATAAGAGATAGTGGTAGATCGAAGAAGTATTGAGGAGAGGTGCTTAGACAAGATATAATACATTTTTAACTTGTTTAGGACGTGATTTTAGATTAGTAGGTAATAGAACACTAATAGGATAGAAGGTAAGTACACAGTAGTAGTTATAGTATTTCTCATGTAGTTTTCTTTATTTTTTGAGTTGTGTAACTATCCATTGTCTTTTGCACTTTGATTATCACATATTTTGTTGTAGATACTATCTTTTATTCAGAATAATTTGTCATGCTTTCTATAGTACTATTTCCCATGTTTTTTACACTTTCGCTAATTTTTTTCACCGATCTGCTTTGATATGCTTTTTTCTGAAAGGGTCTATTGAAAACAACGTCTCTATCTCTCAAGGTAGGAATAAGGTCGATGCACATTCTATCCTTTTCAGGACCGACTCAATAAAGTCAAACATCATAGAAAGGCCGCACATATAATTTATATAACAATAAGATTCTCAATGTAATCCTACTAGTGAAATCGGAGAGAATCAGGTGTACACAGACCTTATGGAGTAAGAATGTAAACAATAAAATTTTTTAATACAAGAACATTATATAAAGTTGGAAAAAAACAGACTCAACAATTTGAGAAGTTGATATAATAATATCGAAATAGTGTTGCGTTGAATTTGATAAATTGATGTAATGATACGAAATAGTGTTGCTTCTCCAATATAATGATAAGTTGTTACTGTTTGGGAGACTACTTATGATCAAGAGAAAAAAAATAGTGAAAGAGGGAATGGAACAGGTAAATTTAGAATTCTTCTAAATTTAATTTAAATATAATTATTTATTAAACGTGTTTTCTTGGCTTTAACATTGTTTAGATTTAAGTATGTTTATCGTTTGAATATTTTTATTAATTTTTTAAAAGATTTTAAATGTAAATTATTAATAAAATATGTTTCTTGTTTGAATATTGTAGTCTCGTCAATAGAAAAAGATTAGTGAGAGCATAGATTCTTAAAAATCTCCCATCAAAATTATGGAATAATTTATTAATTGAATTTAAAGTTCTAAATATTAGTAAAATCTTAAATACTAATATAATATTTTAACATAACTTTGTTTGGAGAAGAAATAGAATTAACTTTTTAAAAGACAAAAGTGAATACTTCAGATAATTACTCTATAAACTTTTCAAAATACTTGTTTTTAGATTTATTTCTAAAGTTTTCTAGTTATTTTCATACTTTTCAAAATACTTATTTTTCATAATTATCTTATAATAAACATTCAAATAGGTAATTTCAAAATCAATTAGTTCAAGTCACGCTAATTAATATTTCCAAAGTCAAAATTCTCATTGTTTCCATTGGAAATATATAAAAAGATTAGTTGAGGTGATCATTCGTGCAGAGCTCTTGAAAAATTAATTTTGGCTTATTTTCTTCATAATAAAAATATGAAATTAAATATATGCTTTATTGATTCACTGGACTTTTACTTCATTTTTCAGAATTTACGCTTTGCCCCAATATTGTATAAACACCTCACCTCTCACTCTCAGCTCTTAAAATATTATATCTAATTTGGTAATTAAATCTAGTCAAATCTAGTTCCATCCCAAGATAGTAGAGTAACAATTACGAATTCTTTAATTCTATCTATTAAAAAATTTACAAAATCTAAATCGCGCTATATAAATAAGAGTTAATCTAGGCAAGAAAACACACAATGGTAGCAGAGTCATTTGATCCCTCTCTTCCCTAGATCTAAACAAATATATATCTCCTCCTTTCTTAGTGAGTTGTGGATTTCGAAGCGATCCAAAAACATGGTGACACAAGATGAGTTCACCAAACTAAGGATCAAGAAGATGACAAAAGAACTTCAAAAGTTAAGGGAGGAGAACAGATTGAAGGAGATAAAGTTTTTTTTATGTCATTTTTGAGGACTATGATATTAACTTTTTCGTTTGAAAAATAACTAAATATATATACTTCTTGAATATTAATAATATATTAAAATATATTTATTGCTTGAATATTGTTATTAAATTTTAAGTATGTTTATCTTTGAATACTGTTAGTAATTTTCTTTTCAAAAATTTCAAATGTAATTATTAATTGAAAATGTTTCTTGTTTGAATATTTTAATCTCAAATAGGTTTTACTCGTCCATTATAAGATTAGTAAGAACAAAGATTGTTAAAAAACTTCCATCAAAATTATGGTTTAATTTATTTCTTGAATTTAAAGTTCTAAATATTAGAAAAATCTTAAATACTAATATAATATTTTAACATAGCTTTGTTTGGAGAATAAATAGATTAATTTTGTAAAAGGTATCTATATACTAGATTCAAATAAATTACTCCAGAAACTTTTCAAATTACTTAGTGTTAGATATATTTCTAGATTTTTGTAGTATTATCGTACTTTTCAAAATACTTATTTTTCATAATTACCATATAATAAATATTCAAATAGGTAATTTTCAAAATCAATTATTCCAAGTCATACTAACTAATATTTCCAAAGTCAAAATTTTTATTGAATAAAAATATAATTTTTATTATTATTCAAGTGCAATGAATGCGTTAAGATTTCTTTTAGTTTTCAAATTCAAAAAGTTGAAGTTAATACTTTAAATTCATAACATTATTTATAATTAGTTGTGTAGTTTATTCAAAGTTTTCACTCTTTGAAAGTTTATGATCTTTTAGGGATACTTGATTTTATCAATCTCTATGTAGATGATATATATTTATGTTTTTTACTAAAAATTTTATTTAACATATGTAAATAATATATCAAAACACAATAAATATAAGAATCGTAATTAAAAGTTCATAAAATTAAATATTATTTCGATTTTGTATCTGCGTATATATAATGTTTAAATATATAACTAAAGTAATAAAATTTTAAATCTAATTTTAAAAGATACTACGAAATAAATTATCAGGATCCTTAGTTATTATTAGGACTCACATTCTCTGAATTTCAAAAAAATAAATAAATTAAATTTATATTTGGAAACTCAAACTTTCAATTCTCACCATCAATACATATATGAAGCCAGGTATTAGAAAAGTAATGTGATACCTCTATTTGGTCAAAATTATTATTATTATTATTATTTTTTTGGATAATTCTTTCAAATTTAATTTACTTATTATTATTATTATTATTATTATTATTATTATTATTATTTTACAAAAATAAATTTGTCAATTACCATTTCCTTTAGTCATTTACATTTCTCAGTAATTATATTAAAATCAAGAGATTTGCATTATTTTGCATGGATAAGCAACTGCCATAATTGATATGTGAGAAGGTGGTAGCATTAATTTTTAATTAATTTCAAAATTGAAAAATAATTAGAACTTTAAAACTTTTTCATCAATTAACTAATAATGAAATTTAAGGGATACAAAAATATTACACTAATGTTTTATCATAAAGAATATGAAGGGGTACGCCACATAATCACAATGTACATCAACTTAATTGTAAGTACATCTTTTAATGTTGAGTTGTAACTACCAGCAATTATAATGAGAAATATGAAAAGGATAGTAAATTAATAATTGTAATAATTAAAGAATCAATTTTTACATTAATTACTTAGAAAATAGAATAAGCCAAAAAACAGAGGGAAAAATAAGTTAGGTATTGCATTCAAATGTAAAATAAATAATAATTATCTAAACTAAAAGAGATGCTTTTATATAACTTTAAAGAGGTTATATAATTACATAAATGTAAATTAATGCCCTTATATGCTATTTGCCTTCTTCTTTTTTTTTTCAAAACAAAAAATTGTGAATAATATTTTAATTTCTTTTATTTTTTCACTCAAATATTCTATTTTATTGTCAATTTTTTTAATTTAATGCTTGAACAAAGAGGGTGTTGGATTTTTTTTTTTAAATAGCCAATAAACTAAGTGCTAAAGTTATAAGTTGGACATATTCATTTTTTTTTTTTACTTTTAGCTTATTTTTATACATTTCTGACCTAAAAGTAAATATTTAAAAATAATTTTTTCTTCAAACACCATAAAAATAAACAAAAAAAGGAGCTTAAAAACTCAAAAAACGTAAAATAAATTAATTCAAAAACTCTCGAAGTTCTTGAAGTTATTAAATTTTCGCTCTTCAAAATTCTTTTAACAATAGTTTTTAACCTCAATATCGAATTTAGAAATTAAGAATGCACTAACATGCAAAAAACAATAACATCAAGCACATAATGATCATTTTAGAATGTTGCAAAAAATGTTGCAGCTAAATCATTTTGTAATGACAACTATTTCTGCAATATTTTGTATAACTAATCTTTTATAACAACTAGAATGTCATTAATCACTACAGTAAATTTCAGCATGTGACAAAAATTAATAATTAGCTACAAGATTTTACTGGGTGAAAATTCTATATCTATATAGTTTGATTCTTGTAATAATTTTTTGTAACTTTAAGAAATAATATTTTATTTTAAAAATTTATTATAACTGAAAGGTTACTATTACTATAATAAGTTTTTAGGCTTTGCAAAAAATAATAATCAGCTACAAAATTTTACTATAGAAAAAATACGTGGCTATATTATTTAACTATTGCCATAATTTTTTTGCCACTTGAAGCAACAAAAAATTATTTAGCTACATTATTTGTTTTAAATAGTTTAATGTGACTAAAAGATTACTATTGCCACAATTTTTTACAACTTGAAGCAAAAAAAAAAAAACATTCAGCTATAATATTTTGCTTCAAATAATTTATTGTGACTAAAAGATTATTATTGCTACAATAATTTTTATCACGTGGCAAACACTTATGATCAACTACAAAATTTTATTATAGCAATAAAATTGTAGCTATTTAGCTAATTATTGTCACAAATGTTAGTAATTGTAGCAAAAATAAAAAATTAGCTTTGTCAGTTTGATATTCGTAGCCAAGAAATTTTATGAATTTATAAAAATCTACAAAAATTAATTTGTTTTAGTTATTATTTCGTAATAGCTACGATTTTTGAATTCATAGCTTAAGTTTCGTAGCTATAAATGTATTTTGTTGTAGTGTTTTCAAATGTAATCTTCCCCCATGGAAAGTGTGTGTACTGAGCATCCTCGACCATCTGGAAGTGAGCTAAACTGATGGGTGATTCGCGATGCTGAGAAAATAAGGAATGTATGAACAAAGTAGAATATCGCAAGGTTCAGAGTATCTTCAGAGTTATCGAAGTTTTTTTATCTTCACACGTGTTATCAGTTTTGACCTAGTTATTCTTGCTTTAGCGTCGGGAAAATACTTCAACATCAAAGATAATTTTGACGATGAAGTATACATATACTCATCAATATTACCGGTAAATTTAAGACCGGTAATAATGGCAAATTCAAGCATCTTAAATTTCAGGATTTTTCCTTGTACCCACACATGAATCTTGTCCTTATTATCCTATTGAACTTCTAGCATAAGTAGACATTTTGAAATCTGGCCTATCCAGTTGCACTGAGGCAAGTCGAGAAATATCCCAAAAATCATATTTCTAAATGCCCTTAAAACATCTTCTCCAAAGTACGTCTTTATGTCTTCACCAAAAACACGATTACATAAGCTACCGATATGCAATAGGTGAGGCGGGACTTTGTCAATACGGTATTTCATGCCCTGCAAAAATAAAATCAGACCCTAATTACACAACAGTTACACATGTATGATTGAAACTTATATAGTTAAAAAATAAATGGTAGTAATGTATAATGTCATACTACACATTTTCACTTTAAACATGTATGACCTATAAGCTTGTCAGAATGTATAATGTTATACATTAGTCTTCGTCAATAACTAATGTATAATGCCTTATTTGTTATAACTTAAACTTAAAAATGTAAACTTCCAGAATGTATAATGTCATACTATACATATAAAAATATTCAACTTATACATCATGTACCTATAAACTTATCAGAATGTTTGTAATGTAACCTTATACAAAATTCATAGATTAGATTTGTATAATTTCACTAATACAAGAACAATCTATTCTATGTATATAAAAACTTATATTATACATTAGTCAGATACACAACGTAATGTATAATGTATGCAGAATTGAATTGATAGAACGCATATGCACTATGTATAATCCTAGAATATTATTATCAACTTATAATCAATACCTTCGAAAGACATGGTCGTTCAGAATCATCAACCTTCTTCTTACTTGTGGCTTTTGAACCTGACTTCTTCAATTTAGAATTTGCTACTTCCTTCAATTTCTTCATTGTTACCTGGTTATTTTGGTGCTTTGAATGATTCTCTGCGAAATTGGGTTCTTCGTAATCAAATGTACCAGGAATAAAATCAACGAAAATATCTTGTTCTTGAACATCTAACTGACTAAGTCCTAAACTAAAGTTAGGACGAGAATCCATTATCAGTTTTACACTATATTGCTTAAGCAGTAGCAACTACAAACCAAGAAAATAAAAGATCTAACTTGTAGTATATGAAAAAAAATTAAAAAATCAAACAACGAAACTTGAAGATGATTGTGAAATACGGTAATTTCATACAAACCAACATGCAACCAAAGAAGAATCGAAAAAAATCCTGAATTGGTAAAGTTAAATTTTTTTTTCAAAACTTAATGAAGTAAATCAGTAAAATCAATTAAAGCTTGAAAACTTACAAATTGGTAACCTCTAAGTACATGTTACTTGAAATTTGCTGTGAAAAATGGGATTCAAATATGGAGGAAAATACGGGTGTGTAATGGGAGAAAATGGGAGCAAAATTCGAAAGAAATTGGCGTGTTTTAGCTGTATAAGGTTTATGAGAGAGAAAGTACAAATAAAGGAGATTTATGTAATTAGTTTGAGATTTCTGTAAATACTTTACCAAATTGGGATGTAATGTAATAAGGTAACTTTACATTGTGTATAGATGTAAATTTTAGCAAAATTATTCAAAGTAAGGATGCTTCAGAACTTGAATCGATGAAACAAGGAAGAAAATTGAAGCCCGATACATTATTGATGAAAACTCATCTCCTTTGCTCATTTGTAATGATATGAGTGTAAAGTTTTACAAATAGGTTAAAATAATATGTTCGATATAATTTTATTTTTTTAGAATGAAGAACTTGTAGCAGTTACAAATTAGGATTCTCAATAAAGAATCCAAATAAAATAAAATCCTTTTTACACAGATTGCTAAAAATAGAATAGTATATTTGGTGGATTTAGTGCATTATTGCTAACTTCTATTTTTGATCAATATTAATAGCATTTGTGGTGAATTTTGATTTTGGTCCAACATTGCTAATTTTGATTTTTGGTTAATTGAAGTATTTTTGGTAAATTATGATTTCTTTCACTATTGCTAATTTTGATTTTTGGTTAATATACGTATTCCTTTTGATAAAATTGATTTTGGTCCATAATTGATTTGCATATGACGATAAGAATAAGTTTAGATTAAAAAATTAAAGATATTTTTTAATTACAAAATCATTCGATTTAGAAAATTATGGTAATCATCTAATCCTTTTTCAAATAGAACTCCAACAAATCCAGGAGACGTAAATTAGGGCAAAAGAAAATGTAATATTAGAAATTATATAACAATAAACTTGTCTTTGTTTGTCTTTTACACAGAATATATTGGATTTTTTTTTTATCGGTGAGCATAGAACATATGAAAAGTTGATTTCGGCCATTACTTCAGAACTTGAAATCGATGAAACAAGGAAGAAAATTAAAACCCGATACATTGTTGATGAAAAACTCATCTCTGTTGCTCATCCGTAATGATATGGGTGTAAAGTCTTACATAGAGGTTTGAAAAAGTGTGTCCGATACAATTTTATTTTTGGAAGAACGATACATGTAAATTTCAATTCATGGTGATTTATTTTTTAATAGAGATACATTTATCGTTTGATGGAGTATTGATTAATAAGATTTTATATCAAAACACAAGATAGATAATCAAGATATATCTTTTAATTAAAGTTATATCTTACAATAAATTATTTTCAGAAAGATGTAAGTAGAATATTATGAGATGTTTTGTACAAACTTTATTCATTGGAGATATATTTATTAACAGAGATACATTTGTTACAAAAAGCATAACTTGATCAACAGTAAAAATCAACACCAATTTGTTTAGGCAAATACTTAAAAGTACTTACATGTTTGTACTAAAATAAGATAAATAAATCTACTAAATTGAATTCACTTTGTTTTCATCTAGAACAATAAAGTTGGGTGTAGGTGTTGGTGGGTTTTCGTTGTCATTAATGTGACCATTCTCTGTCTTGAGTTGACCATAATTGCACACGAGCAAAGATATATCATTCAAAGAAATTCAACATCAATCCCAAAATATGATACTTGTAGTTCATCACTTAGAAACTCAACGAACAAAGCAACAAATAGACCACAACACCAGCATAATTTATCATCTATTAATAGGCTAAAACATTTATGTGGTAAATGAACAAAAAATATTAAAAACAAATGATACAAGAAAACTGTAGTGTAAAAGAAGTAAAAACAATAGATACAAGTGTCTGCATTTGTAAAAGAGTCAAATGATAAGAGATACAAAAACAACGTATGTAACAGAACTAAAAATAACAAGAGATACATCATTTTTCATGGGTAAAAAAATTAAAATTAATAAGAGATACATAATATTTTATACTTAACAAATTAAAATTAACAAGAGATACAAAATTATGCATAATAAACTGACTAAAAATAACAACAGATACATAATTATGCACTTGTAACCGACTAAAAATAAGAAAAGATGTAAAATTATTCTTAGGTAAAAATTTCAAGGTAAAGAAAGATAAGAGAAAATTAGACTAAACATTCGAGAGATACAAACTAATCTTTATGTAACAAACTCAGACAACAAGAGAGAAACACTAGTTATGTAAACATCTGAGATCACATTACAACAAGAGAACCAAAAGAATTCAAACTTACAGTATATCATAGATGATATAAACAAACAATTCTCTGATACTTCTTATTAACATTGAAACGAGTAAATCGTCCATGATTGAATCACACACTTTCACCTTCTGAAATCGTCTATAATATCGTACAACATGAATTAGTTTTATTCGTTTGCTTGTAGAACATCTGTTTGAAAATCATCAGATTTATGTCAGGAAATAAGTCAAAATTAATCAAAGTTCACAAATAATCTATAAGTGTCTGCAGTTTCTATAATATTTACCATTAGCAAAAGAAACACTAGTTAAAAATTAACAGCAGAAACCAACACATCTTGTTCATAAAGAAGTTCAGAAACACAATTCATGAATAAGAAGATAGATTATTTAAGATGTTTACTTTCCCTATCCATGGACATGTAAACAATCGCGTAAATAGACTATCTCACATAAAAAAATTAAAGTTAAAAGATGAGAAAACTTTCAGAATTTAAAATAGAATAACGGGAGAGTAAAATGCTGCTGATTTGCGCTGCTATTGATGTTGTTGTCGGATGTGTTGGGAGTATCCAAACTTTTAGGGATGAAGGAGGAAGAAATCGTGTATTGAGTTGGTAAAATTTTTTCCGATAAATATGGGTGTAGTTAGGATATATTTGCACTTTTAATTAAAACTAATAAAAGTTGAGATATTTGTAATTTTTAAAAACTGAAGGGATTTTTAGTAATTTTAGTAACTTAAGTTGTGCTTTTATGAGATTTTTTTCAAAAGAAAAAAGCCCCTACTTAAACCCTTAAATTAATGGAAAACTTGCATATTCGATCGAACGGTTAAAAATAATTATATTCGCTAGTTATATACATATGCACACACACACACATATATTGTGCTAGCACGAGTCCAATATATGTTATTTTTTATCTCTATTTTTGTGATACACATAGAATTTAGATAATCAATCATATATTTTTATATGTTTTTAGATATTTTAAGTTGTTAAATATTGTAATGTCACGACCCCAAATACGAGGGTCATGATGGTATTTGTCGTGGTGTACCTTGACAAGTAAGACTATCACCCGAACTGAAATAAAAAGAGAAAAAATAGAAATATCCCAAGGTAAGGCTTCTAGAACGAAGCCGAACCATATAAGTAATCATAACAATGCAGAAAGAACTTATCCAAAATACCAATTATGCTCAAAACCAGATGTCAATAGTGTAAGAACTACTAATATAATTCAAGAGTCAAATACATCAGAAAAATAACCACAAAGGAATAATATTTGTTTCGAATACTAATGTAAGACCCCGTAAAGACCTAGTCCACTTCAACCCTATATAGCATGCCAAAAGAGGTCCCGAACATCGAATTTTTTTTAGCAAAGTGTTAAGACCTAGACTCATTTTTGGCCTAGATCTTTCAATGGTCTCATTTTCGATCTTTCCATCCTTAGATTGTCGATTTTTAAATTGATTAATTATCAGGGTTATCTATTGATCATCTTGGGTGAGTTTTGGAATTTTTATACTTCGTTTGAGACATGTTTGGATGACCAAAACAGTGAGCCAATGAGATCAGGATGCATCACATTGGCCAATGCGTGTCACCATCGATGCGGCGCGTTGGCAATCACTTCAACATCATCGACTCAATGCGTCATCTGCAACGTCGCTGGGTACATTTTGTACAATTAATCCCAAGTTCAGAGAGGTAGTTGGGTCATTTCTCCCACATTAAATCACTCAAAAACATAAAATTAAGCATGGTAAAGGGCAAAACACATTCATTCTTCACAAAACCTCTCAAGAACAAAATCCTAAGTCCATCAAATTCAAGTTCAAGTCTCAAGAATTCACCAACAAATCTCTCACAAGTTCAAAAACCAAGGTATGTTAGGTGTTCATCCTTGGGTTTCTTCCAACTTTGGAGTTCAAGAATCCTTTTCAAAGCTTAGATTATGATTTACATTCTTGAATGGAATTGTGTTTATGTATGTGTTGTTGTGTGGGTTTCAAGCCAAGAAGATTTTGAGTTTCATGTAAATAAACTAGAATGTGTATTGATTTATGTAACCCTCATGTTAAATCTTTGAATTATGATGTTTAATGTGGTATTCATGACATTAATATATTGCTCATTCTCATGTACAAGAATTATGCATCCTAGGTATTTGACAAAATGTCTATGTGAATGAATTATGCATGGTAACCTATGTGTGATGCTTTTAAAGTTAAGATATGGTTCCATTATCTATGCTATCGAGTCCTGAGGGCATTGAATACCTGAAATTAGCTGTTTATCCAGTCTCCAGTTGAAATAGAATAATTTTGTAGTATCCCGATCAGTAGCATTCGGTCAGTTAACATAATTAGTGTTAGTTAAGTCAAGTCTAGTACAGTCTAGTGATCATTTCTAGTGTCGATTCAGTTAGGCATAGGATTCAGCACCGAGCAAACCCAGGGATGGGGGCATTCCCGGCAGTATAGGGTTTGACCCTTAGTAGCAGTCCTTGAGTTACAAAACTACGTAGCCAGTGTAGGGTAAATCATCTTTTTGCCAGACTAGGGTTGACGTAACCATATACATATCATGAGTCTTCCTGCCAGATTAGAGTTGACCCAGCCAGTGTTAGTAACCCATGGCACGGTGCTAACAGCCTTTCAATTGGGGTTACAGGTTGGACCCCAAATCAGTTTATAATCGAGGTATGTCGATTAGATGATAACTCCCACAGTCTTAGTTTCAGTATTCAAAATTCAGTATTCAATACAAAACTCAGTTCAGTTCTACACGATCAGGACTTACAGTTGTCAGTTATTCAGTTACCAGAAACTCAGTATTTCAATTTTATTCTAATTCAGATAGATGATATTTACTTGGTATTATATGTTCAGTACTTTCAGTAGTCCAGTTTTGCATATACTCTCATCCAGTTACTTAATGATATTTAGTTATTATTACTCATGGACATGAATCCTTGCATATTAGCTTAACCTCACCTAGCGTACTAGTACATTCAAAGTACTGATGTATACTCTCTTTATGCTATGATGTCTCATATCATAGGTTCAGATGATCAGGTTCCTAAGCATACTTAACCTGATCAGTCATCAGCCATAGCTATATTAGTGAGTCCTTATCAATCGAGATCATGATACTTATTTAGTCATTGCACTACTTACAATATTTCAGTTATTTTCAGAAAGTAGTTGGAATTAGTTGGGGCTGTCCCACTAACTTTTTTATTTCAGATGTTTAAAGGCTTTCAGTCACTTTCAGTTAGCAGTTATTCCACAGATGTACTCAGTATTTCTTTTTCAATATTATGGACCTTATGGCATTTTTAGCTTCACTTCCGCATATGTTTTATGATTATTATTTAGTATTCACAGTAGGTACCAATCATGGGTTAGCTTATGGTTCTTCGGGTCCGTAAGCACCGTGTGACGCCCAGGGTGTACTCTCGGGGCATTACAAATAATAAAGACATAACTACTATAGAAAGATAGAGGTGAACTTCGGATGCATGAGTGTACAACTGCTACCTTGGAAGCTCCAACAATCGCTCGAGTCAATCAAGATGAGTCTCACTCGAGCTAGGACCTACACCGAAAGAGCACAATATGCATAAGTACGATCCACTTGTAATTAGTAGGTATCATAGGCCGACCAAGTAAAGTAGTAAATAAAGCATACAAAATATACACTAAGAGTATGTCACCTACAATCAGAAAATATCCCACAATTGTAGCCCACACCGCTTGCACTAACAATTCTAATATATCTCATACACATCAAGATAGAACACGAGTATGCATTATATCAAATATAATTAGAATAAGGGGTAACATGCATATACAAGATCATCAAATACAAGCAAAAGAAGATAAGATAATTACATAGATGTCAAGTCAATATGGCAATTCAACGCAATATAAACACAATAAAGTAAGTGCAATGTATATGATGATTGTGATGATGATGCACGAGGTCGTCACACAGCCTCTGGGATCATCGTACAATCCCTGTATACACTTACAGAGCTAAATCTTTTTGATGTAGGATCCATGAGAGGTTTGTCAACCCGTATACAATCCACATATCTCATATCTCCTTTTTGGCACAGCCCCTCAGAAAGGATTTTATAAGATGTTAAAATATCTCCTCTCCGGCACATTCCTCAGGAAGGGTTTTAAAAAGGTGTTGCCAGTGTTACTCAGGTATTACCATGGTGGTATCAATGTTTTGTGAATAAGTATGATCTGAGGGTGTAATGCTCATAACCAATCACAATGAGTATTTCCACAATCAATCACAATGATATATTTTCACAACTAACCAAAATTATACATTTCTACAATCACGTGAGCCAATATTCACTAATTACTTTAGTTTTATCCATGAATATTGTAACTTCCCAAGTTTGGTACCCCGGATGCTACACGGTGCTAGAAATCCTGAAGGACCACTAGCTAACCCATGACTGATATCTGTAACTGAGCACTGCTATATATACACTGTAAAAAATATGGAATATAAACTACAAGACCATAAGGTTCAAAACTAAATATCATTTGAATAACACAATATCTAAACGGGGTATAGAAATATCCAAAACTGAGATAAAACGTTTGAACATATTGTAGTCTAAAAGTATCTAGTTTGAAAGCCTCTAACTGTCTGAATAATCTGAAGAAGGAGTTGATGGGATAATTCCCAACTAACTCCATCTATTGTAATAGCTAAGTACTGAAATAATGAAATACTTAAATAATAACATCCCCAAATGATGAGGACTCACGGTTGACTCTGACTGCTAAAACTGGAATGCTACTGATGCTCGTTCTTCTAAACCTATGATATAAAACACTATAACGCAAATACGTCAGTACAATTAAATGTACTAGTATACAAGTGAGGTAGGCTGAATGCAAAGGGTTCATATGCATGAACAATACTAACTAACTGAATAACATGAATATAATTGTGTGAGAATAAATACATGAATATGTGAACTGTAACTGAGATCTTGATGACACTGACTACAGAGTTTATACCTTGTATTAATGATAACAGATATAAATAATACTGAGTGACTATATTTGACGGTCTAGATTTTGATGGAACTAGCTGAGTTCCGCAGTGAGCTATATGACTGTATCTGTCAGTCCTAAATTCTGTAGAACTATCTGAGTTCTATTACTGACACTGAGATTGTTACTGTAGGAGGTAGTTATCTAACTAACATGTCCCTTCTCTGAATAAATTTTGGGTCCAACCTGTAACCTCAGTTAGAAGGGTATCAATACCCTGCCACTGGTAAGGATAAGCTGAGAATGACCTTTATATGGTAGGTCCCCTAAAGAGAGTGGTGGGGACCATCATCTATCAGGTTATGACACCTCACCAACCCTCGCCTGTCAGGTTTGATGTATCAACCTATGCTGGCTACATAGTTTCAGAAAGCAAGGATTGTTGCTAAGAATCACACCCTCTACTGGTGGGTAAGTTCCCATCCTTTGGTTCACTCGGTGCTGAATCTTACTCCCAAATGAATAGACACTGAACTGATTAACTGAACTGAACTATACTGAGTTCACTGAATTCCGTTGACTGACAGAATACTACTGAGATCTGATAACTGATTGAGATTATTGTGATTACTGAGATTATTGATCTGATATTGAATTTATTGAGTTTTCCTGAGTCATGAGACTGACTGAATTCTACTGATCATGGCTTGACTGAGAGTATCTTCAAAACTGACACTGGATCTAGGTACAAAGCTAAATTATTGGGTATTAAATATCCCCAGGACTCAATAGCATGAAACTGATGGGACATGACATTTCTTGAACACATGACCAATATCAACAATTCATAATACCGTAATTAGGGATTTTCATGAGTCACTTGATAATTATAATCTTGTACATGAGTAGGAATGCATATAAACATGTCATAATTTCATCAATATTATCTCATGAGCATTCCATCAAATATTTACAATGAACAACAATAGCATGGAAGTCATTTTGAGCATGAGGGTAAAGCATGGATTCATCATTTAGATCCTATTGAGTCATAAAGCATTATTCTCATTCTCTTAGGTATTTTATCAAACACCTTGCATGCATAACTTTAGGCTTAGGCATGAACATTAAATCACTACATCATGATCACATTTAATCAACACAATTTCAGGTTTCAACCCACATATTAACATAATTTCATGAAAACATAATAAAGATTCCATCTTGGGAATCGTACAAAAATAACAACATGAACATAATCCTACTCATAACATGGAATTTTTCATTCAATTTTTAAAATAGGATTCTTGAGCTTCATGGATGAAAGGAATCCATGAATGAACACTTGGCATACCTTAGTTGAAGGCTTCTTGAAAATTAACGGTGAAATCCCTTGAATTTGAGCCTTATATAAAAATCCTACGGCTTGTTCTTGAGAGATTTTGAGATAAACAAACTATATGTTGCTTAATTATGGATGAATCTCATGTTATTGGGCTTATATAGGGTGGAAAAATAACCCTTTTGCCCTTGGAAATATGGGGCTAGGATGCATAAATTTTGCCCCAAACGGAATTGCCAGGGCGCCGCCTGGCTTATTCCGCCGGACTAGATAGGGCGCCGCCTGGCTTATTCTGCCAGACTAGCTAGGGCGCCGCCTTGCTTAGTCCACCGGTATAGCTAGGGAAACGCAGGCTTATCGCCCTGAGCTACTGGTTTGGGCAACCAAACATGCCCTTATGCTATTCTAAAAATCCCAAAACTCACCCGAGATGTACTATTGACTTGCCCCATCATGAAACAACTTGACAATCGAAAAACAAAGGTTGGAAAGGTCATGAAATAAATCCCCGAAGCTCAGAGGCTTAAAAAGATACTAAGTCCTTAAGCACTTAGCTAAATTTCTAAGTATTGGGATCCCTTAAAGAGTTTTAAGGGCTGAATTTTGACTTAGAATTTTGCGGGATCTTACAATATCTCCCCCTTGAGCTTATTCTTCCTCGAATGAGGCTAACTGAGAGAGGAGAAACGATAAACTAAAGTACATACTGAACATGAACAACTGAAACATGATTTCATGACTGATATGATTGATAAGCTGATTTCTATTATACTGAACATGCATATCTAATGCATGAATAACTGACTCATGAATGCATAACTGGGATTACTGATAAGCTGAGTTTTCTCATAATGAGAATACATGACTGATAAACTAAATTCATGCATATCTGAAGCATGGATACATAACTAATCTTATGCATGAATGCATGTCTGAAGTTGACACATGAGCATATGATTGAATATGTAATGGCAATGGATACCAAGTTTGTAATGAAAATCTAAACATAAAACTGAATAAGCTTAAGAAGGACTGTTACCTTGAGTTGGATTTGAGTTTGCAGAGAAGAGATAAGAGGACTTGGTTCACATGTCTTCTTCTGCTTCCCAAGTAGTTCCCTCAACAGACTGGTTCCGCCAAAGAACTTTGACTAGAGGAACTTCTTTGTTCTTTAGTCTACGAATCTGATAGTCAATGATTTCGGCTGGAATCTCTTCATAAGAGAGGTTGTTCTTAGCATCTATACCCCCTATAGGGACTAAAACTGCTGGGTCACCTATACACTTCTTAAGCAAGGAGACATGGAACACTAGATGAACTGAGGTTAGATCTGAAGGCAATTCAAGCTCATAAGCTACTTTGCCGAAGCGACTGAGAATTTTGAAGGGATTGACATATCGGGAAATGAGATTTGCCTTCTTGCCAAATCTATTCACCTCTTTCACGGGAGAGATCTTTAGGTATACATAGTCATCAATCTCAAAGTCATGATCTTTTCTACGTACATCTAGATAAGACTTCTATCGGCTTTGAGTAGCCCGAAGCCTTTCTCTGATCAACTGAACCTTTTCTAAGGCATCGAATACTAAGTCAGGCCTTATAACTGAGGCCTCACCGACTTCAAACCAACTGATTAGAGATCTGCATCTCCTACCGTAAAGAGCTTTGAATGGAGCCATCTGAATGCTAGAATGATAGTTGTTATTGTATGCAAACTCAATCAAAGGCAAGTGGTTATCCCAATTTCCTTTAAATTCAATTGCACACACTCGCCACATATCTTCTAGAGTCTGAATAGTCCTTTCTACTTGACTATCTGTTTGAGGATGAAAAGCTGTACTGAGATAGACTTGGGTGACAAGACCCTTTTGAAATACTTTCCAGAAGTAGGAGGTAAACTGGATACCTCTGTCTGCGATAATAGATAATGGAACACTGTGTAATCTGACCAACTCCCTGATATAGAGTTTGTCATAATACTCGGCTGATTTGGTCATCCTACCTATAATGACCTAAACTGAATCATGCTGATAACGAGTACGAGGCAAACCCATCACAAAATCCATGTTCACTTCTTCCCATTTTCAGGTGGGAATAATGAACTCCTGCATGGAATCACTTGGCTTTTGATTCTCTATCTTAACCTGCTGACATATAGAGCACTTAGCCACAAACTCTATAATATCTCTCTTTATCCCACTCCACCAATAGATCTCCCATAAGTCATGGTACATCTTAGTGGCCCTTAGACGAATAGAGCAGCGTGCACCATGCACTTTTGCAAGAATTCGCTGCCTTAAGTTATCTACACCTAGAACACACAGGCGACCCTAATAACATAACACACCATCTCCCCCTTGGGTGAAAACCTCTACTTTCTGATCTCTAACTGACTCTTTTAACTTGACTAGACTGAGATCTTTATCCTATTTTTCTTTCACCTCAGAATCTAGAGCTAATTCTGAACTGTTCTGAGCCTATATACTACTTTTTGTTGAATCGACTAAGCGGACACCTAGTTGGGCAAATTGATGAACTTCCTGAACTAACTTTTTTCTATCTTTATAAATATGAGCAACACTACCCATAGACAGTCTACTGAGAGTGTCAGCCACTACATTGGCTTTGCCCGAATGATAGAGGACACTCATGTCATAATCTTTCAAGAGCTCTAACCACCTTCTCTAACAGAGGTTGAGGTCTTTCTGAAAGAATACGTACTAAAGGCTTTTGTGTTCTGTGAAAATATCTACATGCACCCCATACAAGTAATTTCTCCAAATCTTTAAGAAAAATACTACGGATTCTAACTCAAGATCATGCGTCAGATAATTTTTCTCATGAGGCTTAAGCTGTCTGGAGGCGTAGGTTATGAGCTTACTATGCTGCATGAGGACACAACCTAAACCTACTCTGGATGCATCACAGTACACAACAAACCCATCTGAACTATCTGGAAGAGTCAAAACTGGGGCTGAGGTGAGTCGAGTCTTCAACTCCTAAAAACTCTTCTCGCATGAATTTGACTACTAAAACTGAACTTTCTTCTGATTCAATCTGGACATAGGGGATGCAATAGAAGAAAACCCTTTAACAAACTGACGGTATTAGCTAGCCAAACCCAAAAAACTCCTGATATCTGATGGCGAGATAGGTCTGGGCCAGTTTCTCACTGCTTTAGTCTTTTGAGGATCAACTCTAATGCCATCATCGAAAATGATATGACCAAGGAATGCTACTGACCTTAGCCAAAATTCACACTTACTGAATTTGATAAAATAAATACAATATTAATAGACTATAAAAGCTATTATAACGTTATATAAATATAGTATAACTTAAAGAATTTTATCAATGTTAAAAATATTGTAGAAAGGTAAGAGAGTATATTTCTATCAAATATCAATTTAAATTAATAAAATTGTCATATCAGCATAAAAGGGTGACAGTAATATATTAAACTTGAGTTTAAAAATAATAAGATTATGTGAAATCAAAAGGTATCGGAGCAACTTTGATACTAATTTGAGGAATTTTGAATGCTTCTACCTTATATTTTTTCAACCAAAAAAAAAAAGAAAAAGACAAAGAAACAATGGAGAGAGCAAGGGAGGCAACGTGGACACATTAAAGCAAGAATCAAATTTATGGCTGTTAAGCATTGCCAGCCCCCTAATACCTAATAAGAATTTAGTACTTCTTGCATTCTACTCCAATGGCTACTCTGTTGGGTCCTCTTTGCAGAGGATTCATCTTACAATATTTAGATGCCAAATCAACATTGAATCCTCATGAGGCCTTTCCATTAGACAAGAATCTAAAGTACTATTCTGAGATGATCTGCATGATCTTGTTCACTGCGGGAGTAGACAAGAATGTCATCTATAAAGACTATGATGAACATGTCCAAGTACTTCTTGAACATACGGTTCATCAAGTCCATGAAAGCTGCTGGAGCATTGGTAAGATCAAAGGACATGACTAAGAATTTAAAGTGATCATACTGAGTTCGGAAAGCCATTTTTGGAATATCACATTCTCTGACTCTGAGCTGATGATAGCCTGATCTAAGATCTATCTTAGAGAAATAGCTGGCACCCTAAAGTTGGTCAAATAAGTCATCCATTCTGGGAAGTGGATATTGTTCTTGACCGTGACTTTATTGAGTTGATGGTAATCTATACACATTCTGAGAGAACCGTCTTTCTTTTGCATGAATAAGATTGGTATACCCCACAGGGATATACTAGGTTTGATGAATCCCTTATCTAGGAGATCCTTCAACTGTTCTTTCAATTCTTTGAGTTCTACTGGTACCATTCTGTATGGCGAAATAGATATAGGCTGAGTATCTTGAAGAAGATCAATGTCGAAGTCTATTTTTCCTTTGGGAAGAATTCCTGGAAGATCTTCGAGAAAGATATCTGAATATTCACTCACTACTGTAACTAATTCAATACTGGGAGTTTCAAAACTAAAGTTCTTAACTTGAACAAGATGATAGATACATCCCTTAGATATTATTTTCCTTGCCCGTAGGTAGGAAATAAGCTGACCTTTGAGCGCTAAAGTACTATCCCTCCATTCTAGGATGGGTTCATTTGAAAATTGAAACTAGACAATTTGGTTTCTACAGTTGACTGTGGCATAGCAGGAATGAAGCCAATCCATATTGAGAATGACATCAAAATCAATCATTTCTAATTCAACTATGTCTACTGAAGTGACTTTTTGAAATACCATAATCGGACAGTTCTTATTAACCCGCCGGTCTGAGATGGTTTTACCCACTGGGGTAGAGACTGAGAAGGGCTCTGCTAGAATTTTAGGACTAACTCTGAAATCAACTGCTATATAGTAGAAACAAAAGACAAAGAAGATCCTGGATCTAGCAAAGCATAAAAATGCATATGAAAGATCTGTAACGTACCAGTAACCACATCAGGAGAATTTTCCTAATTCTATCAGGATTGAAGAGAATAAAGTCTATTTGGGTTTTGCCCACTGGTAGCACTGGAGGTGGCACCCTATTGATTCGGGCGATCGAACTGAGCCGAGGAATGGTTTTGTTGACCTTGAAAACTTGGCTGAGGAAAATCTCTGAATCTGTGGCCTGTCTTACCACATGCAAAATAGACATCACTGCCAGCTCTTCAAACACCCTTGTGGTTCTTACCACAAGTCTGACAAAGAGAATTTGTCGGGCACTGCTAACACTCCCCCAAGACTTAGAGCCTGGCGCCCTATCTCTATTTTTGTCTCTGAATTTTGGCACTAGTGCACTGACTGAGGAAGAAGCTGGAACAAAAGACTTTGGGCAGAACTAAGAATAAATCCCACCCTCAAACTTAGGCTGATTGAAATTGAAGCTACCTATTCTAGCTCTCTTATTCTGCTTCTCTCTCTCTTTAATCTTCTGCTCTTCTATCTGTGAGTATAAATTATAAGCCTAGCTAGGTCCATGTCACTATTCAACATTGTGGTTCTGTACTCCTTGACCATACTGTCATTCACCCCAGAAATAAACATACTCATCTTAGACCTGCTGTCTGCCACTACATGCGGAGCATATCTAGCTAGTTGAGTAAACTTAAGAGAATATTCTTTCATTGTCATGTTGTCCTGCCTGAGGTTGATAAATTCTAACATCTTAGCTTCTCTCAGCTCTATGGGAAAGAATCTATCTAGGAATGCAGTGATAAACTCTTCCCATTCAATGGGCCATGCATCAATGACCCTTTCTGCTTTCCAATGCTTGAATAAAGTGTGAGCTACATCTTGTAAATGATATGTGGCTATCTCATCACTCTCACTAGTAGTCACCCCCATGATGTCTGTAACTTTCTGAACCTGATCAAGAAATTCTTGAAGGTCCTCATCTGACTTAGACTCGGTAAAAGATGGAGGATTCATTCGTGTGAAGTCTCAAATCCTAGCTGTAGCAGTGTTGGCCATTGGATTAGATGGAACGATAGCTGGTCATTCATTCTGAGCAGCAACTGAATTAAAAAGAATGGTGAATACAATTCTAAATTCTGCATGAGAGATATGCTCGTCCAAAGGATCTGCCTGGACGGGCTGAGGGGCTGATTGATTTCCAGTTCTCTTCTTGGGAGATATGTTCTGTAAATAGAAGAGAAAAGGATTAAGCTTAGAGTTAAATTTAAGCTTATGCTCATTGGCACGACATGAATACTGAAAGAAGGGAAACTGCTCCTAAAATATCTCATAGCCTCCTGTACATAAATGTGGTATGCAACATACCCATGCATAAAACTCTACTAGATGTGACTTTCAGATTTCTTAGGACACTGTTGAACCTTAGGCTATGATACCAAGTTTGTAACACCCCAGTCTGGTACCTTAAACGCTACACGGTGCTAGTAATCCTGAAGGACCACCAACTAACCCATGACTGATATCTATAACTAAGAACTGCAATATATATACTGTAAAAAATATAGAATATAAACTGCAAGTCCATAAGGTTCAAAACTGAATATCATCTGAATAACACAATATCTGAACGGGGTATAGAAATACCCAAAATTGAGATAAAACGTTTGAACATACTGTAGTCTGAAAACATCTAGTCTGAAAGCCTCTAACTATCTGAATTATCTGAATAAGGAGTTGATGGGATAATTCCCCAACTAACTCCATCTATTGTAATAGCTATGTACTAAAATAATGAAATACTCAAAGAATAACATCCTCAAATGATGAGGACTCACGACTGACTATAACTGCTAAAACTGGAATGCTACTAATGCTCTGGAGATCGTGCTTCTGAACCTATGGTATAAAACACCATAGCGCAAATGCGTCAGTATAATTAAATGTACTGGTATGCAAGTGAGGTAGGCTGAATACAAAAGGTTCATATGCATGAACAACAATAACTGACTGAAATAACATGAACATGACTGCGTGAGAATACATACATGAATACGTGAATTGTAACTGAGATCATGATGAAACTAACTACTGAGTTTACAGATAACATGTATTACTGATAATTGATATAACTGATACTGAGTGACTGCATCTGACAATCTAGATTTTGATGGAACTAGCTGAGTTTCGTACTGAGCTAGGTGACTGTATCTGACAGTCCTAAATTCTGTAGAACTATCTGAGTTCTATTACTGAGACTAAGACTATGACTGTGGGAGGTAGTCATCTAACCGACATGCCCCTTCTCTGAATAGATTTGGGGTCTAACCTGTAACCCAGTTGGAAGGGTGTCAATACCGTGCCACTGGTAAGAACAAACTGAGAGTGAATCTAATCTGGTAGGTCCCCTAAAGAGAGCGGTGGGGACCCTAATCTATCAGGTTATGCCACCTCATCAACCCTCATCTATCAAGTTTGATGTCTCAACCTATGCTGGCTATATAGTTTCGGAATGGAAGGATTGCTTCTAAGAATCACACCCTCTACTGGTAGGTGAGTTCCCATCCCTGGGTTCACTCTGTGCTGAATCCTACTCCCAACTGAATAGACACTGAACTGATTAACTGAATTAAACTGGACTGAGTTCACTGAATTTCGTTGACTGATGGAATACTACTGAGAACTGACTGAGATTACTGTGATTACTGAGATTACTGGACTGATACTTAATTTACTGAGATTTCCTGAGTCATAAGACTGACTGAATTTGACTGATCATGGCTTGACTGAGAGTATCTTAAAAACTAACACGGGATCTAGGCACACAACTAAATTATCGGGTATTAAATAACCCCAGGACTTGATAGCATGAAACTGATGGGACATGACACTTCTTGAACACATGACCAATATCAACAATTCATAATACCATAATTGGGGATTTTCATGAGTCACTTGATAATCATAATCTTGTACATGAGTAGGAATGCATATAAACAAACATGTCACAATTTCATCAATATTATATCATGATAATTCCATCAAACATTTACAATGCACAACAATTGCATGGAAGTCATTTTGAACATAAGGGTAAAGTATGGATTCATCATTTAGATCCTATTGAGTCATAAAGAATTATTCTCATTCTCTTAAGCATTTTATCAAACACCTTGCATGCATAACTTTAGACTTAGGCATGAAAATTAAATCACTACATCATGATCACATTTAATCAACACAATTTCATAGGTTTCAACCCACATACTAACATAATTTCATGAAAACATAATAAAGATTTCATCTTGGGAATCTTACAACAATAACAACATGAACATAATCCTACTCATAACATGGAATTTATCATTCAAATTTTAAAATAGGGTTCTTGAGCTTCATGGATGAAAGGAGTCCATGAATGAACACTTGACACACCTTAGTTGAAGGCTTCTTGAAAATTAACGATGAAATCCCTTGAATTTGAACCTTATATAAAAACCCTAGGGTTTGTTCTTAAGAGATTTTGAGATAAAAAAAGTATATATTGCTTAATTATGGCTGAATCTCGTGTTATTGGGTTTATATAGGGTGGCAAAATGACCCTTTTGCCCTTGGAAATATGGGGCTAGGATGCAGAAATTTTTCCCTACCCGAAATTGTCAGGGCGCCGCCTGGCTTATCCCTCCAGACTAGCCAAGGCGCCGCCTTGCTTAGTCCTTTGGGCTAGCCAGGGCGATGCGGGCTTATCGCCTTGAGCTACTGGTTTGGGCAACCAAACATACCCTTATGCTATTCCAAAAATCTCAAAACTCACCCGAAATGTACTATTGACTTGCCCCTTTATGAAGTAACTTGAAAATCGTTAAATGAAGGTCAGAAAGGTCATAAAATGAATCCGCAAATCTTGGAGGCTTAAAATGAGACTAAGTCCTTAAACACTTAGCTAAATTTTCTAAGTGTTGGGATCCCTTAATGAGCTTTAAGGGTTGAATTCTGACTTAGAATTTTGTGGGATGTTACAAATTTTCACATGTCTCATATAACAACAAGTATGAATATATCACAATACCAATACCACATTAGGCATTTCAACAAGACAATACAATTATTCACATATATTCAAGGCTTTCAATACCGCATAGGACCCCACACTGTCACACATATCACATAATATCTCAATTTCGATAATTACATCATATATAAGCCCCACACGGGTACAACACATAGATAGTCATTTTTCATGATTAGTTCCTAACGTTAACATGCATTTTGTACCATCATATACTATCCATCTCAGTCTGAAAGAGTTAAGCTATAACCTACCTCAAAAGCCAAAATTGATCTGCTATACCTCAAACCCATGACCTTACTATTTTTGAACAATCTCGAGCTCCACTAAAAATATCAAATATAAAATTTATGCGTCAAAACAAAACCAACGACACCCATATTGACTACTTTTGATTCGGAATCAAAACGAACCCCGAAACGAATTTTCAAAAAAGAAGGGAAAAATAGAACTTTACTTTAGAAACACGTTTTCCATAATTTTAAGAACCTACAACTGAAAACCCAAGTTAAATTGGGTAAAAACATGAGGTTCAAATCGAAGAAAAACCATTTTTGAGCTTTACCAGATGAAATCTTTGAAATTCGGATTAAAATCAAGAATTAGGCTTGTTTTGAAGGTTAAATTGATGAAAAACTAGTAATTATAAGATAAAAACATTATTCAAGTGAAATTGGAGTTTAAAATCAATCCCCAAGATTTTTGAAGTTTTGAGAAATTAACTAAGAAATTACTTAGAAAAGAGTGAATTCTTACCTTAAATTCATAATAGAATCAAGAAATATATGTTAATCTGGCTTCCCAAGATCCCATAAACTTTATTTTTAATCTCCCACACTATTTTAGGGTTTAACTCTAAAAAAAAAGGAGAAATAATGAGCAAAAACCGGATAAAAAGGGCTATTTATACTGTATCCGGGTTATCGGGCATTTAACGCATAAATCGTAATGCTCAATCCCAATTTACCCTTTATGTATCTGGTTGCACCAGCAACCTGGTGCACCAGATATTTTTAAGTCGAAGCGAACTTCAACGGGGTACCCAAAATTCGATCGGGGTTTGATATACGCAAACGAACTATGTAAACACACTAAATTCGACGCTCTGAATTCAATGGAGATATCAGAATTTCAAAAAAAAATTATTTTCACAAAGTTAACTCCCAAAATCTAAAATTGTAATTTTCCAAATCGAGGGTCGAAATGAGATTTAAAAGCCATAAAATTACACCAAATATGTCACCATCCTAAAATCAATGTTCTGGTTCTGTTGGTAAGTCGGATTTTCCATCCGAGGTCGTTTCAACCAAATGTGGGTCCATATTTTCAATTTTCCAACTTTTCGACCAATAGGTCGAAATGAGCTTGGATGCACCGGGATCCAAACCAATGGTCTACCTAGCCTAAAATTGATATTTTGAAGTTGTTGGTATAGTCTGTTCAGCCATCCATTGTACGGATCAAAAGTTATCCCATAAGTCTAAAATATGGCTCTCGAAACTATCAAAAACCACAATATCGCATAAATGGTATCAAAATGAATAAAACACCAAGCCAATCACTCTCTCACCCCAGAAATACCATAATGCAGCTACGAAGAGGGGTAAAATAGTTAAATCACATAAAATCACAAATTTCATCAATTTTTTAGGTTGTTACATGAAATTTATAATACTTTTTATGTAATTTCAAATAATATATGTTACTCTCCTTGTCTAAATATTTTTGACATTGATAGTTATGTTTTTAAAATAATTTAAGTTTAGAATTATTGTGATTTATAATACCTTTTCTTCTATTTCAATTTAAGCGGTAGTGATATTATTTCGAGAGTCGATTAAATATTTATATCTTTTAAATATTTTATATTGTTAATAATTTTGACTTATAGATTTTTTACGTATTTTGTTTGAAATATATAATAGATTAAAAAAAAAATTTATGGAATTGATAGTTAATTATATTTTAAAAATAATTTATTATGATTTATATACCTTTCCTTCTATTTCAATTTAAGTGACATTGATATAATTTCGAGATTTAGTCAAATATTTTATATCTTTTATATTTTTTAAGTTGTTAATTATTGTGATTTATATTTTTTATGTATTTTTTGAAATATATATTAGATTAAAAAAATAAGACCAACAAATTAAAATGGAGGAAAAAGGACCAATGAAGAAATGCCAAAGTAGACAACAAACTTGCTTTGACACTTGTTCATTGGGCCCTTTGCCCTTTATTTTATATATACACATACATATATATACATATATACATGCATATATATATATATATATATATATATATACACACACACACATACATATCTTTAGTTGATCTTATGAACAAGGGAAAAACCTCATCTCCTTATATAGTTACAATGAAAACTATACATGGAAAAATGCTATACATGGTAAAAACTATATATGGTAAATATAATTATAGAATATTCTAGACTAATTATATATAATCTATTTCCTAATATTTGAAAGATAATTACACTAAGTATGTTAGGTAAATATTGTAATTAATGGTGATTAACACCCCCTCAAACTGATGGTGGTCAACCAGAAGTTTCCCAATAAAGAACTCATGTCCTTTCTTTGTTTGGGACTTGGTGAAAAATTCGCTAGTTGATCTCAAGAAGAAACATGAGGAAGAGAAATAAGTCCATCATTAAATATTTTTCAAACAAAGTGACAGTTGATCTCGATATGCTTGGTTCATTCATGAAAAATAGGATTGGTGGCAATATTTACAACACTTTTATTGTCACAGTAAATGGGAGGGGGAGAGGAAGATTGAATGCCAAAGTCAACCAACAAACGACGCAACCAAACCACTTCTACAAGTAGTTGACATGGCATGATATTTTGCTTTGGTGGATGATTTGGACGCGATTTCTTTCTTTTTTGACTTCCAAGATAGCAAGGAATTTCCAAGAAACACACAATACCCAGTGGTCGAATGACGAGTACCATGGCAACCACCGTAATCGGTATCTAAGAAGGAATGCAAGGTAGTAGGTGAGTCGTGACTATAATGCGGGCCCATAGTTGTGGTTGATCAAATATAATAGAGAAGGCGATGAACAACTGTAAGATCAAGCCTTCGAGGGCCAGACACAAACTAACTAAGAATATGAACTACATGAGCAATGTCAGGTCTAGTGACAGTTAATTAGACCAAGCTCCCAAGAAGGTATCGGTAAAGAGTCGGGTCTGAGAGAAGTTCCTCATTAGTCTTAGAATAATGAGTGTTCAGCTCCATGGGTGTATCAATAGTGGTTTCATCAGTCAGGTGATCCATGTCCAATTTCTTTGGTATACTTTCGTTGGCAGAGAAAATAGCCACCAACATTATGAGATATTTTGAGACCAAAAAAATAAGATGCATGCCCCAAGTCCTTCATTTTAAATGAATATTGTAACATACCTTTAAGTTGCAAAATACCTTCTGCAGCATCTCCAGTAATCAAGAGATCATTGACATATATTAGCACAAAAACCATCCCTCATGGTGAGGAAGAGATAAACAGAGAATAGTCATTATGACTCTGTCGATAGCCACCTTGCAAAAGAACAGACTTCAACTTAGAGAACCAAGCGCGCGGAGCTTGCTTCAAGCTATAAATAGCCTTCCGCAATTTTCATACCATGGATGGGGAAGTAGAGAAGCCAGGAGGAGACTTCATATATACAGTCTTGGATAACTCACCATTATGAAAGGCATTGGTGACGTCCATTAGTGAGATGTCCCATTGTCGAACTGATGCAATAGCCAGCAATATACGAATAATAGTCATTTTAGCCACGAGAGAAAAAATTTCCTCATAATCGATCCCATACTCTTGTTTGAAGCCTTGTACCACCAAGCGCGCTTTATATCGATCTAATGTGCCATCAGACTTTTGCTTCAGAGTATAGACCCATTTATACCCAACCACAGTTTGATCTGATGGTGCCGCAGCTAGATCCCATGTATGATTTTGGGCTAGTACATCAAGTTCAGTTTGCACAGCAAGGGTCCATTCTTTATTGTCAACCGCCTGTTTATCAGATCTAGGAATAGAGATATGATCAAGTGAAGACAAAAAAGATAGGCGGGAAAGGGGCTTATTAATCTGATCAGATCTGGTAGTGACTACACTATGTAGTGGTTCGAAAGAGGGAAGAATATGAGATGGAGAGGGGATACCTAGATTTGAAGACGGTGAAAGAGAAGAGCAGCCATGATAAATCTCACATTAAGTTCTTGCTAATCAACAAAGTAGGATGATAAGGGAGTTGAGAGAATAGTGGAATTTGTTGATTCTACAATTGAGAAAAAAGAGAACGAGTCCTCAAAGAATAGAACATTGCGTGAGATCCTCACTCGTTTAACAACCAATTCATAACAACAATAGCCTTTTTGAGTGTCTGAATATCCCAAAAAATGCATTTGGCAGACTTGGCATCAATTTTAGAGTACTCAGATCTCAGAAGAAGCACATAACACGTACACCCAAAAACACGAAATTTGTCATGCAAAGGCTTATATCAAAAAGCTTCTGTAAAGGGGACTGATTTTGGAGAACCTTGTGGGCATTCGATTAATGAGATACAAAGCCGTGTGGACACTGTCAGCCCAAAATAATTATGGAAAATTGGCATGAAGTCAAAGAGCATAGGCTATTTCAATAATATGGCGATGCTTCCTCTCAGAAACACCATTCTGCTGAGACTAGTGAGGATAAGTTTTCTGATGAATGACACCTTCAGTATCCCAGAAATGCTCAAAATTTTTAGAAATGTATTCACCGCCTGAGTCCGCGCGAAGGATCTTTATATTTTTCTCAAACTGGGTATGAACCATGGTATAAAAATACTTAAAGACCCTGAATATCTCCGATTTGTGTTTAAGAAAGTAAATCCATGTAAATTGGGATACATCATCTACAAATATAACATAATAAAAATTGTCAGAGAGCGACTTAGAGCTCGCAGGATCCAAACATCAGAGTGAACAAGTTCAAAGGGAGAAATAGTATGATGAATACTTTTATTAAATGGAAACAAATGTGATTTTACAAGAGCACAAGATTCACAATCAATAATGAAATTATTCTTGAAATATATCTTAGACACTAAATCACCAGAAAAAAACAAGGACTTGAGACTCCGAGTATGAGGATGTCCCAATCCCTTATGCCACAGTTTCCAAAGAGCATTGGCGGAGTTGACCTCCTGAGAAGATGGAGCAAGAAAACACTTAAGAGAGTTGGGGGATGAGCCCAAATCTAAGATGAAGAGTTCCCCTTGTCTACAACCTCGACCAATCAACTTTTCGGTTCTCAGATCCTGAATAAGACAACCATTAGGTGAGAAATAAACTAAGCAATATTTGTCAATAAATTAATTAACAGATATTAAATTAGAAGATAATTTAGGGACATAAAGAACATCAGATAAGACTAGAGGAGGAGAATCAGGGAAGATAAACTTTAATGTGCCACTTCTCTGAATGTCGAGATTCATTCCATTGTCGAGATACATGTTTAACTTATCCAAGACGTGATCTTAGATTAGTAGGTAATAGGACACCAATTACGATAGAATGTAAGTACACATAGTAGTTATAGTATTTCTCATGTAGTTTTCTTTATTTTTCGAGTTCTGTAACTATCCATTGTCTTTTGTACTTTGATTATCACATATTTTGTTGTAGCTACTGTCTTTTATTCAAAATAATTTGTCATGCTTTCTATAGTACTATTTCCCATGTTTTTTACAGTTTCGCTAATTTTTTTTGCTGATCTACTTTGATATGTTTTTTTTCTTTTCTGAAAGGGTCTCTTGAAAACAACTTCTCTATCTCTCAAGGTAGGAATAAGGTCGACGTACATTCTATCCTTTTCAGGACCGACTCAATAAGATTGAGGGCCTAAATTCAAATATCATAGAAAGGCCGCACATATAGTTTATATGACAATAAGAATAATAACATTCTCAATGTAATCCTACAAGTGAATTCGGGGAGAATTTGATAAGTTGATATAATAATATCAAAATAGAGTTGCATTGAATTTGATAAATTGATGTAATGATATTAAATAGTTGTGCTTCTCCAATATAATGATAAATTGTTCATGGCACTGACAAATAACGCTCTAAACTTTATCTTCAAATTGAGCGTAAATAGGCTATTTCTTGTATTCTGGATTGCATCATTACATTATGAATTTTTTTTTCTGTTTGTTATGAAATAACGCATCTATTGTAGGTACGACGAAAAATATCTATCTCACGAGGGTTAATCATAATGAGAGAAATTAAAATTAAAAATTTTTAAAAATAATTTTTGGCCAATATAACTATGATTGATTATTTAAATTTTTGGCACCAACCTGACTTGATTAGATAAATTCTCAAATTCCATTTGAAGTTTTCTCCTAAATATTATCGACCTTATCAAACGGAGCAAAAAATTAGTAAAATGACTTCCTGGTGCTCTTTCTTCTCCCATTTAATTCTTTTTTTTCTCCTCTAAATCTCCTCAACTAAATTCCTTCTATGTTCTCATGGATTTCTTTATTTGATTGTAAAATTGTGTGCTTAATTTACGAGAATACTTAAATTTTTTATTAAAAAATTATACTGTATAGACACAAAGTCATTTTTTTCATGTATATATATACTAGAATTGAATTTCATTTACTTCCCAAGTGTTTTCTTTCTTATATTCTGAATCCTCTTAGTAAACATGTTTATTTTGTCATTGCTTGTATCTTTTCCCTCTCCCAACTATTCATCAACTCATAGTACTGAACGAGCCTTAGCATATGGTCGAACGACTTTGTAAGGACCGTACAAATAAATACCGGTTCTATCAAAGAACTATTTAAAATAATATTTATTTTTAAGTTGTTTTTATTTCATTTTTGAGGACTATGATATTAAGTTTTTCGTTTGAAAAATAACTAAATATATATACTTCTTGAATATTAATAATAAATTAAAATATATTTATTGCTTGAATATTGTTATTAAATTTTAAGTTTGTTTATCTTTGAATACTGTTAGTAATTTTCTTTTCAAAGATTTCAAATGTAATTATTAATTGAACATGTTTCTTGTTTGAATAATTTTAATCTCAAATAGGTTTTACTCGTCCATTATAAGATTAGTAAGAACAAAGATCCTTAAGAACCTTCCATCAAAATTATCGTATAATTTATTTATTGAATTTAAAGTTCTAAATATTAGAAAAGTCTTAAATACTAATATAATATTTTAACATAACTTTCTTTGGCGAAGAAATAGATTAATTTTGTAAAAGGTATATATATACTAGCTTCAAATAAATTACTCCACAAACTTTTCAAAATATTTAGTGTTAGATATATTTCTAGATTTTTGGAGTATTATCGTACTTTTCAAAATACTTATTTTTCATAATTATCATATAATAAATATTCAACAAGGAAATTTTCAAAATCAGTTATTCCAAGTCACACTAACGAATATTTCCAAAGTCAAAATCCTCATTGTTTCCATAATAAATAAATTAGTTGATTTGTGTATTGGGGAAAAACATGGGTTACTCATAATTATGACTTACTAAAATGATATGTATGTCCAACTTACACAAGGGTTAAAATTTTTGGAGTCAATGTCACTATATTTTATATCAGATTACTTACTTATAATATAATCACAGGGTAGACTGAACTCTCTGTGTGGGATTTGTAAAATAAATATATTAATAGTTATTTTACCAAATTCAAACAAAAAATTTATTTATATAAATTAAATATTAGTTGACTTTAAAAGTGATTTATTCTTTTCGTAAGATGTATTCATTAATTTATTTAGTTTATTATTTTATCCTGTAGTAATTGCAGAGTTACAAATTTCTGTATAATAATTTATCCTAACTGTACTGTAATGTATATCTAATTCTAGATTTTCAATGTTATTTATTATCTTGTGTTGTGCTTCTCGTAGTGAGTTTTTTAAATTATATAAACTGTCACATGTACTTTTTTCTAAATTTTCTAAGGTTTCTTCTATCCATATTAATTTTTCTTTTAGATTCTCCATTATTTTTCTAATTCGCTTTCTATAATTAATTTCTTTATTTAGATTATCTTGATTTTCTCTAGTCTTTCTAATATATTCTAACATCTCTTAATCTGAATAATATCCTTTTGGATAAATTTCTCGGTATAACTGTTCTATCCAATCTATGGTTTCAATTTCATAGTCTATTACTTTTTCTAATATTATTTTCTTAATGTCTATAATTTCTATATCTTTGAGTATATATAAGATTAAAACTTTAAGATAATCTAGATGATCTATCTTTTAAAATTAATTTTATTATAATATTTTGTAGTTGTTTGTTTTAGTCTTAGTAGTTCTTGCGTATTTTTATTAAGAAATTCTATATATTTTATATCTTTATTTTTCATGTATTTGTCTATATTTATTTTCATCTATTTTTCTAGTAACTGTATGTTTCTCATATCTTTTTCTAAATTTTTTATGTAATTTATCATGGTAAGTATTTGTAAGAGTAGTTAGGTAGGTATGGTATATAATTTACTCTAGTCATGTAATATTTACCAAATGCTTTTTCTAATATGATTTTTCTTATATCTACTACTTTTATATCTTTAAGTGCATACAAAATAAGTATTTTAAATTTATCTACCATCACATCAGATAAATAATTATTCATTTTCCTAAAATTGCTTTTTTCAAAATATTTCCTTCAACCATGTACATAACAAAATATGGTCATCTTAGATTACTATATACTAGATTATTCTTAAATAACATGTTCTTTGGTCATTATTAGCATGGTAATTTGGATACTTTTTCCCTTAAACAGCGCCTCTACTCTGGTTACTCCCCGCCACGGCTTCTTGCCTCATTGGTTTCACCTTTAGGATGGCATAGTTCTTAGGGATTTTTCTCCGTTTTCACTTTGCTAAAAAACTTCTTAACATATTATTCTTCGAATAATTCTACTATAAAGTAACTAATATGAATTTATTTTATCATATCATGATTGTTGGGAACTATGAATTTAGCTATTCATAATCATAAATAAATATACCTGTTCGGGTAGTTTTGATATTTCTGAAGTTTGTTCCTCCATAGTCTTTTCCATTGAAGTATGTCTGTTTTTTAATTAACTGAGCAAAATATTTGTTGTGGACTGGAGAGAGTATTGCTTCAAATGAAGGCTTTCCCTGCAATGCCTTCGGTTTCTTTCATTTATAGAATGAAAAATCTTTACAAAGTTTTTACATGAGTCTTTACACGTTTAAAAAATTCTAAAACTAGAATCCTAAGTGCCATAGCCTTTTGAAAAGTCAAAAAGGCTAGGAGTCTAAAAAAGAAAAGTCTATACAATAAAAACTTAGTGCCATAGCCTTTAAAAAAGGCTAGGAGGCTAAAAAAGAAAAGTCTATACAATAAAACTAACAATTCTAACAATTTTACGTAAATAATTTAATATCTTGTCTTCTTCCATTGGTGTCGTATCTGTTGCTTCTTATCTTATCTTTCTAGCTGGCATGTCCATCTTCTTGATTTTTATTTTAGGTGTACTTCTGGAATAATGTTATCTTCTCCATTACATCTTGAACATTGATGATCTGGATATTTGTGTCCAATTATTTTACAATATCTTGTCAGTAATTCGTCTGAAATAAATCCTTTTTTAATTGCTCTTGCGGTAGATTGTTTTTCTGGGTTAAGTAATAGCATTATCCATTGCCTAACATCTTCCATATCTGCTTGTCGTAGCTCTTTTGAATTTGAATAAATCATTTGATGGTCTCTCGAATAATAACTCCATATTAGGTTTTCCATTAGTATAATTATTTGCTAATTCTTGTATAATCGTAGCTAGTCCAATGAGTCATTTATTTGCGTAGAAATCGGGTATCTCCTGTTGCTGTGTAATATCTTCTGGTATGATCATATCTCTGGTTAGTCCTATTTTTACAACATGTATAACTGGTTTTATTTCGTCGTATAATATCTCTGCTGGTGCAGCATAACACTTTATATAAAATAGATTTCCTTTTGTTATCCTTTTGTAGGTGGTGAATATCTTGTGTAATTCTTCCATAGCTGTTAGTTCTTCTCCGTCTTGAGTGTATATGGTGTTTAATAATCCATAGTCAAAACAAGTTTTTACTAGGCTTGGGTTGGTTTTGGGTAGTGCAATTAGCTTGTTATATCCTTGTAATTTTTGGGTTATATAGTTTGTGTTTGGTTCTTTGATATTTGTAGCTCTGGGGTTAAGGTTTAGAAAAGTTTGTACTCTATAGATATTTTCTATGTATTTTTGGGCTGCATAGTTGTAAACTTTTTTATCTTGGTTCAGGCTATCTCGGTATGTGGTGATTTGTGGGGGTATAAACAAGGGGTCTTTTTGTGTTTTCGGTATAAATGGTTTCTCAAATATTTTATTCATATTCATGTTCTGGTATCTTGGTCGACTAACTCCTTTGCTTGTACCTGCAGAAGTAGATTGATAAATGTTATGGGTTTTATGGAGTGTCCTATCGTCTCCTTCTAGCTCTGGAACTTTAATGTCTTCCGATCGACATAGCTCTGCACACTGCTGAGTTAGCTGATTTGTAGCTATAGACTTCAGTTTATCTTCATTAGTCTTTAGCTTTTCTATCTCATTACCCATACTGTCCACTTTCATTGAAAACGTAGTTAGGGTGTTGAGTATTTTTTCTAGAGTATCTTCTTCTATTATTTCAGTCTGTGTAGCTTTGTCTTGATATGTAATCTGCAATAACATTCTGGAACTTTAATGTCTTCCGATCGACATAGCTCTGCACACTGCTGAGTTAGCTGATTTGTAGCTATAGACTTCAGTTTATCTTCATTAGTCTTTAGCTTTTCTATCTCATTACCCATACTGTCCACTTTCATTGAAAACGTAATTAGGGTGTTGAGTATTTTTTCTAGGGTATCTTCTTCTATTATTTCAGTCTGTGTAGCTTTGTCTTGATATGTAATCTGCAATAACATTCTTGTTAGTACTGATTACTTCAATTATAAATGTGAAATTTAATATATTGAAGACTAATCTCCGAATCTCTTTTGTTGTAACTGAATTTTGTATTTTCTTTGTTAACCACCAGCGTACCTGTGTATTATCTGTTCGTACAATAAATTTGTTATATACAATACATGGCTCAAATGCTAACAAACATTTATATAATGAACATAATTCTTTCCTATTTATTTCTCATTTTATTTCTGTCTCATTGAACGTACCTGAGTAATATCTACAATGGTGTTCTAATTTGTCTGCTTCATATCGATATTTAAGTACTCCTCCATAACTATATTCACTAACATCTGCTTCTACTATATATATAAATTTTCTATTTTCATCTGAAAATTGTAATTTTGGTAATTCTTTACAAAGTAATTTTATTTTTTGAACTTGTTTTTTATCTTCTTCGTTATAGTTATATTCTACATTCTTTTTTAATTTTTTCTGTAGTGGTTTTAAAGTTTCTGCTAATTTTGGAATATATTATCTTACTTGGTTTACTAATCCAAAAAATGATTGTAATTTCTTCTTTGTATCTAATTCTTCTTTCGAATTTATTATTTTTTGTACTATATGTTGTTGCATTTTTACTCCACTTTTATCTATTTGTATTCCTAAAAATTCTATCTGATTTTTCATAATTTCAGCTTTCTTTTCGCTTAGACTTATTCCCGATTTTTCTATTATATCTGTAAACTGTTCCAATAATTTTAAATGTTTTCTTTAGTTTTTGTATATAATAATATATCATCTATGTATACTATACAATTAGATAATTATTTAAAATAACTATCCATAAAATGTTGATATCTACCTGGTGCATTTTTATATCCAAATGGTAATACGTTCCATTCATAAAATCCTTGTGGTACCGTAAATGCGGTTAATTCTTTAGATTCTTCTTCTAACTTTAGATGGTAAAATTCTGATTTACAATCGAATTTGCTAAAATAATTATATCCTTGTATTTGCCTTATTTTTAATATCTTATTTGGTATTGGATAATTATATGTTATAGTTTTTGCATTTAAATTTCTATAGTCAATAACCATCCTACTTTTTCCTATTTTTTGTTCACTATGTTTATTTACTATAAATGCTGGGACTATTTTGTTTACTATTACTTTTTTGTATATATTGTTTTTCTAATAATTCATCTATATGCATTTTAAATTCTTTTAAATCGTCAAAATTATATGTTA
>NC_061121.1:20343084-20391213 GCF_002878395.1 Capsicum annuum | reverse complement strand
GGTGCTATTTTATTTTTGCAACATTCTAAATTTCTTATTAATGTTTTTTCCATTTTTAATTCTTCTCTATATTTTTCACATAAGTTTCTATACCATTGTTGTAAAAATTTTATTCTTGCTCCTAACTTATCTACTATTTTTGCTTCTTCCCAACTTTTTATTATCTTTGAACTAAATGGCTCGGGTAATTTATTAAAATATAATTTTCTTATCTCTTTACTTTCTTCTATACTATATGCTCCTTTATAATAATATTCTTTAAATGCGCAAGTATATTCATCTATATAACACATATTATATATTGCTAATTTTAACATTAAATTCCTATTTGTATCTTTTTCTTCATCTTGTTCTTCTTCTATTGTTGTCATACTACCAAATTCATCTTTTATAGCTGTTTCATATTTTTTAAATAATTTTATAGGTGTTAGTTTAGTTGTTGTTGATGATGTTCTTTCTATAGGTTTATTAGTTCTTAATACTTTCTTGCTATTTTCAGTTAAATTTGAAAATCATAGTTTTACTGATCCTATTAGTGTTCTTTCTATATATTCTGGTGCATCTGTTATGTTTATATTATTATCTAGTAATTGTTTTGTCATATATCCTATCCATAATTGTATTATTTTTTCTGTATCTATTACACAGTCTACGTCTAAAAAGTTATAATTTTTATTAACTATTTGTTTTGGTGTCCATTTGTCATATTCATTATACTTTTTAAACTTATTCTTATAATATGCAGGTTTTCTTATTTCTGCTATTTTGGGTATTTTATTTTCATCTTCTTTTTTATCAAGAGTATTTATTTCTGTGTTGGTACTTTCTAAGTTTTCCTCGTTAATTACTTCTTGTTTTTCATTGATTTCTAAATTTTTGTGTTTGTTAATATTTCTGTATATGTTTCACTATCTTCTGAATCATAATTATCTGTCTCTTCAACGTCTATATTATTTATTTCTAATTCTTTATTTTTTATTTCCAATTTTTCCTTAAATTGATTTATCTCGTTCAGTAATTTTTGTTCTCTATCTTTTTCTTCTTTTTCCTTTTGTCTTTGTTCATACAGATCTTTTAACATTTGTAGTTCTTTTTCTAATTCAACAATCCTACTATTTTTAGTTTCTTCTATTTTTCGTATTTCTTCTGTAGTTTGTTGTTTTATTTTTTCTATTTCCTTTTTCCTATCTATTTCTTCATTTTCTCCTATAATCTATAATCTATATCTATAATATATTAAAAGTGTGAAGCGCCTTATAAATGTTGTTTGAACTTTCGCCTTTCATTAAAAGTCTTTGTTTTAGACAAAATCATCTTTTTAACATTTTTTTTTCTAATGTTTAAGAGTTGAAAATTAATGAAATATATTTATGGTAAAACTTTTCCTTATTAGAAAACATCATAATTAATTGACTATGATATTAACTTTTTCGTTTCAAAAATAACTAAATATGTATACTTCTTGCATATTAGTAATAAATTAAAATATATTTATAGTTTGAATATTGTTATTAAATTTTAAGTATGTTTGTCTTTGAATACTGTGAGTAATTTTATTCCAAAGATTTCAAATGTAATTATTAATTAAACATGTTTCTTGTTTGAATATTGTAATTTCAAATAGGTTTTACTCGTCCAATAAAATAAGATTAGTAAGAACATAGATTCTTAAAAACCTTCCATCAAAATTATGGCATAATTTGTTTATTGAATTTGAAGTCTTAAATATTAGAAAAATCTTAAATACTAATATAATATTTTAACATAACTTTGTTTGGAGAAGAAATAGATTAATTTTGTAAAAGGTATATATATATACTAGCTTCAAATAAATTACTCCACAAACTTTTCAAAATACTTAGTGTTAGATATATTTCTAGATTGTTGTAGTATTATCATACTTTTCGAAATGCTTATTTTTCCTAATTACCATATAATAAATATTCAAATCGGTAATTTTCAGAATGAGTTATTCCAAGTCACACTAACTAATATTTCCAAAGTCAAAATCCTCATTGTTTCCATTACAAATATATTATTTTATTTGTGTATTGAAGAACAAACATACTCATAATTATGACTTACAAAAATGATATGTATGTCCAACTTACACAAGGGTTAAAATTTTTGAAGTTAAGCTCACTATATATTATAACGGATTACATACTTACAATATAATCACAGGGTGGATTAATCTTTGTGTGTGGAATTTGAAAAAGAAACATATTAATAACTAGTTTACCAAATTCAAACAAGAAATTTATTTATATAAATTAACTTTAGTTGACTTTAAATTTCAAAATATAAATAGCTTTATCTATAATCAATATCTATATCTATAATTTATAATCCATAATCTATAATCTATTAAAAGTGTGAAGTGCCTTAGAAATATTGTTTGAACTTATGCCTTTCATTGAAAGTCTTTGCTTTAGATAAAATCGTCTTTTCACTATTTTTTCCTAATATTTAAGAGTTGAAAATTAATTAAATATATTTATAGTAAAATCTGTTGGGTTCAAGATTAAAGTGTGAATGGAAAATGGAGGGAACCAAGTGGAGGAAAAAATTGAGATGACACTCAAAATGGAAAGTGTACTTAAAAATGGGAAAGTCTAGTAATTCTCCCACGTTGGTGGGAGAAAGAAACTTTCAAGTGTTTATATTAAGGAACACTTACTCCACATGGTAAGTGAGGCAAGAACCAAGAGGTGCCTCGCACCGTCGTCGTCGCTCGTCTCGAATTTGGATTTGGAGAATGATCGATACGATCTATATTTTTGGATAAAATTTTATTTGAATAGTTCGAAAAACCAAAGGAAAAAAAATGCAACCAGTTTCTCCATTAACATGCATGACACACTGTTTCGGGAAAAAGGTATGACTGTTTGGATGGTTACAAACATGATGTTCAGAAAGGATACACCTTTTCGGAAGGGGCACCTAATGACTATATAAACCTGCATTTTTCCACAGGTTTAGATGCAAAATTTTTCCTGCATTAAAACACTTCTTCATTTCTAAAATACTCTGCGTAATCATCTATCGTTGAGTGAGTTCGAAGAGAATACAATCGTTTGAGGTACTACTACAGTCAGATTGTTAGACCATTTTATCCTAAGAGAAAAAATCCATAACTTCATGTACTTGAGGAGAATTATTTCCTTAAGGACACTCCGTGAAGTCGAGGGACTTGGCCTTTTTCTATTTCATCTAATTTTCTGAAAACACACTTCTTTGAAAGGTCATTTTGATCTTGTGTTGAAGGTGTTGCATAACTTCATAAGTGTTCTTGTTTTATACTTGAACTTGTGTTGAAGTTGTTATTGCCAAAATACAGATTCTTGTATACCCGAAACAACAATCTTAAAGAAATAATTAATTTTCAGAATTTCTGTTGCTTGGTTTCTGAAGATTAAATCTTTAAGCTTTCTACTCCGTTTGAACATAACTAGTGGTTTGAAGAAATGAAATCTTTATCACAAGTTAAAGATCAGTCCGTTGACTATTGAAAGTCATAAAATCTTCATCGTTAATCTTCATCGTTAAACTAGAAACAAGGAGTGTTTAAAGTTGCTACAACTTTATAAGTAATATTTCGATATACTAAACTTACAGTCTTATTGTGACCGAAAAGTGACTACTGACAGTCTAATGAATGATCCTGCAACGACTATGGCAGCAACTAATGTTGCCACAATGAGTCGTACGAGTGCTCCGCAGGCAATGGCACTAGCGGAGAAACCCGAAAAATTCACGGGTGTTGATTTCAAAAGGTGGCAACAGAAGTTGTTCTTCTACCTTCCAACTTTATGTCTTCAAAGATTCATATCTGAAGAAGCTCCAGAGGTACCCGAGGGAACTTTGGACCAGGAGAAATTTGTTGTTATGGAGGCATGGAAACACTCTGATTTCCTATGCAAGAATTACATTCTAATGGCCTCCAAGATGAACTATACAACATGTATAGTGGAATGAAGACGGCAAAAGAGTTGTGGGGTGCGCTAGAAAGAAAATATAAGGTTGAGGATGCTGGAACCAAGAAGTTCTTCGTTGCAAGATTCCTTGAGTTTAAAATGATTGACAGCAAGTCTATTGTATCTCAAGTCCAGGAACTATAAGTTATCATCCACGATCTCCTCGCGGAAGGTATGAGTTTGATGAATACCTTTGTTGAACATATTAAAAATATTCTTATTGTTCACATAAACTTTATTGTAGGTTTGGTCGTGAACAAGGCATTTCAAGTTGCGACAATAATAGAGAAGTTACCACCTATGTGGAAGGACTTTAAGAACTACTTGAAACATAAGATAAAGGAGATGGCAGTCGAAGATCTTAGAGTGAGACTACACATTGAAGAAGACAACAAAGCGGTGGAAAAAGGTCGAGAGAAAATTCTGCAATGAATGGAGCAAACATTATAGAAGACGACCACAACAACTCTAAAAAGATGAAGAAAGCTGGACAGGAAAGCAATCAACCTAAGAAGAAATTCAAGGAAAAATGCTTTAACCATGGTAAGATTGGCCACAAGTCAATGGATTGTCGTGCCCCGAAGAAAGGAAAAACTAAGGACCAAGCAAATATAGTTGAATCCAAGAAAGAACTGACGATCTGTGTGCCATGCTGTCTAAATACAACTTGGTGGGAAATCCTCGAGAATGATGGATGGATTCCAGTGCCACCCGCCATATTAGTTCAAATAAGAAGTTGTTTGCTGCTTTTGCTCTGGCTCAAGTCTAAGAAAAGATATTTATGGCCAACTTCACAGCTGCAAAAGTTGAAGGAACAGGAAAAGTTTGCCTGAAAATGACATCAGGCAAAGTGTTGATTTTGAGCAATGTCCTGTATGTACCAAAGTTACGGAAGAACTTAATTTCTGTATCACTTCTTGACAAAAATGGATTTAAATGTGTATTTATTTTCAAAAAAATTATACTTAGTAAAGAAAAAATGTACATAGGAAAAGGCTACCTCACCGAGGGCTTATTCAAAATGAATGTAATGAATGTTTAAATCAATAAAACTTTAGTTACTTCTTACTTGCTTGAGTCTAATGATTTGTGGCATGAACTATTAGGACTTTTCAAATACAAAACATTTCAAAAATGGATTAACTTAGCAGTTTTGCTAAACTTTGAGTGAAATAAATCAAAATGTCAAACATGTGTGGAATCAAAGTATGCTAAGCATCCATATAAGTCCGTTAAAAGGAATTCCAATCCCTTAGACTTAATACAGACTGACATTTGTGATATGAAATCAACACCATCTTATGGTGGAAAAAAGTATTTTATAACTTTTATTGACGATTGCACTAGATATTGTTATGTCTATTTGCTAAACAGTAAGGATGAAGCAATGATACGTTTAGGCAATATAAAATAGAAGTTGAAAATTAGTTTGAGAAAAAGATCAAAACTATAAGAAGTGATTGGGGTAGAGAATATGAATCTACCTTTGCAGAAGTATATGTAGAGAATTGAATTATCCATCAAACTACGACCCAATATTCACCTCAATCTAATGGAATTGCGGAAAGAAAAAACTAAACCTTGAAGAAAATGATGAATGCCTTACTTATACGTTCGGGTTTACCACAAAACTTGTGGGGGGAATCTATCCTTATAGCTAACCGAATACTCAATATAGTGCCCCATAGTAAGACACAATCAATTCCATATGAAAAATAAAAAGGAAGAAAACCCAACTTGAAATATTTCAAAGTGTGGGGGTGTCTAGCGAATGTCTAAGTTCCTAGGATATGCTAAAAGTAGTAAAGCATGCCGATTTTTGGTTCTTAAATCCGAACATCCAGATATTAATGAAAATACGGTAATTGAATCAGATAATGTTGAATTCTTTAAAAACATTTATCCATATAAAATTAGACATGAACAGTTTAATGAAGAGTTTAAATGACCTCAAGATGAACCAAGTGAGGATGTACATAATGATGGGAATCCAAGACGTAGTACACGTCAAAGAATGTCAACTTTGTTTGGATCAAATTTTGTAATATTTCTCTTAGAAAATGAGCCTCCAACATTTAAAGAAGCGATGGGATTTTTAAAATTTTGCTAGTAGAACTTGTACCTAATGACTGGTGGGATGGTGGAACAGTTTCCATGATAGGTTAGCATGAAAGGATCTATTCCTAAGTTCACTCTTGTGAAGACCAAGGCCCCCATGCTCTTTGGAAATAGTGAGAACATCCCAGCTAAGCAGATAAAGTTTTTTCTTTTCTACACAACTTTCCCAAATAAAGTCTCTTTGGATTTTATTAAAGGATTCATTGACTTTGCTAAGAATCTTAATATATTGCATGACATGAGAAGGCATGACACTGAGAGTGGATTTAGAAAGAACAATTCTTTCGGTCATATTTAGGAACTTGGTTTTCCATCCTGCAAGTATAGGGTTCATGTTATCAATTATGAATTGAAAGTCACTGTTCTTAGGCTTTTGTAAAGATGGGATAGCCAAAGTATTTTCCAAGTGTAGAACTTGATTGGATGTTAAGGATCTGAGAGCACATGGTGGGAAAGCTTGGGGCCTTTAGTGGATATGCTAATCGAGATTTAATTTTTGGCTCTGACTTTGCCTCAATGTCTCTAGATAGCCTTTCCAAGCACATGATGAAAATGTAAGGGGATATAGGGTCCTCTTGTCTGAAGGAGTTTTTTCTTTCATTAACTAGGATTTCTATGGAGGAGGAGTTCATACAAGACAGAATGAAGTTTATTAGGTTAGGAGGGAAGTCAAAGGCATAAAGGGTATCCTTTATGAATGACCATTCCATCTTGTCGAAAGCTTTCTCTAAGTCAATTTTAAGAATCATGTTGGCCTATTTGCCCTTTATCTTACCAAAATGAGTGATGTACTCTTGGATGATAATGGCATGATCTAAGGCCCTCCTGTTAGCAAGGAAACTAGCCTAGGTGGGGCTAATTATGGATTGGAAAAATGGCTTGATTCTATTAACAATGATCTTAGTTACAATTTTTCAACTAGTGTTGCACAACCCAATTAGTCTAAAGTTTTTCATGCTAGATGCATTCCTGCACTTAGGAATAAGGCAGAGAAGGGTTCTATTATATTTAGCTGGCATGATGTTGCTTCAAAAGTCTTTTCTACAGAAGAAGATTATTTTTGGGCCAAGGTCAGACCTCTGAAAGAAGAGTGGATGAAGGTCATCAGGTCTAGGAGCTTTCAAAGGCTTAAAAGATTTAATGGTAAGAAGGATCTCAGTCTCCCTCAAAGGAGCAGCTAAAACAACTTTCATTTCAGCATTGATAACATTTGTGGGATGGGTCGGGACAAAATAACTATTTGGGCAGTGATCTTGGCTGGTGGTGTACAGGTTGGCAAAGTGTTGAAGGACATGGGAAGTAATGATTTCCTCACCCCTGTACACATTATCCACATCATATTAAATCTGATTAATCCTATTTTTTCTTCTTCTATTTATTATGAAGGAATGGAAGAAAGAGGTGTTGGCATCCTCTTCAGTGACCCAGGTGATTCTGGATTTAGTTTTTCAGAAACCCTCCCCACATTTTAGAAGAGATTCATATTCATAAAGTAGATTATTTTTAAGATTTTGGAGAAAGGTACTGGTGTGGTAGTTCCTAGATTTTTGAATGCCATCAAGTCTAGCAATAATGGTTCTGAGCTTGGTGAAGAAATTGCCAAACATAGTATGGTTCTAGTAGGAGACTTGGGTTTGGAAAGTCTTGACTACTTGCTGAAGGTCAGAAGATTGAGTGAAGCAGCCATGGACCATGTTTCTAAAAGTATAGTGATTGTACCACATGGGTTCAAACCTAAAAGGTTTATACCTTGGATTCTTTTTGATAGGGACAAAAGCAGGGTACAATAGTTAGACTTAGTTCTGGGTAGGTATATAAGCAGTTACTCCGGGAAATAATTTATCCAATAGTCATTTGCAATACACCTATCCAGTCTTTCTTGTATGAGACTAATTTTGTTGTGATGTCTCTTATTAGTCCTATGTGTACTTGCAACCTGTAAACCCTAGTTCCACTATATTGCAGTAATTTAAGTACTCCCACAGTCTGCTAACTCTAGTACTATTGATGGGAGCCCTCCTAATTTTTCATTAGCTCTCAGGACCTCATTGAAGTCTCCACCAATCAACCAATCCCTTTTATAGGTGGATGAGATATGACATAGTTTATCCCAAATGGTGGTGCGCAGGCTGGGGTATGGACTAGCATAAATAGCAGAAAATAGCCAAGACCTAGGGTTAAAGTTTACCTTCACAATGGTATAGATGCACTAAGGGAAAATGGAGAAATTTTGCAGCTTAAACAGATCCTTCTTCCACATGATAAAAATTCCACCCTTTATACCAACAACACTAGATTCTAGATGATAGCCAAACTTAAGCATTTCGGTGAGATACTTATGGTCGACCATTTTTGTTTCTAGTAGAATCACTAAAGTGGGGTAATGGGTTTTGACAAGAGCCTCACATTGGAGCCTAAAGCTTTCACTGTTTGCCCCTCTAGTGTTCCAGAGGATGAAATTCATGAGGTCAGTTGGAATGGGGGGTGGTTGAGTATTGGCCTCTTCCCATTGTCTTTCTGGGGAGGCCGTTCTCATTCCAAATAGGGGCTCAGAGAGACTGCTGCATTTGGTTGGTTTGACATATTCCTCAACATCAGTTTGAAGGTCCTCATCTTCTTTGGATAAATCACTATAGTAGCTATGCAGAAGGTCTCTACGTACTCTTTTCGAAGGTTTTTTTCCAAGATATATAATTCTGTGTTGGGGTCCTCGAAGGTTGCCAAGAACTGCTTTATTTTTGTATTTTTCTGTTAAAGTTGCTCGACCACAGAGGGTTTTGATTTTTCTTATCCTCCTCCCTCTGTAGTCTCCCCTATGCTCTGATTTGGGGTAATATTGGTCTATGATGGAGTAGGTATCCATGGCATAAAGGTCAGAGTTTCTAGTTATGATAGACAGAGATTGTTGGGGTAGAAAGGTAGATTTTTGAACATGCAATTCATTAGAGAGTTGAGCTCTTGTGAATTCATCATGTTCATAGTTCCTACCATCCGGGCTGGCAACATTGTTTGAGTCCATAGCTGGTACCCCAATCCTTCCAATAGTTATTCCACACCTTTCTTGATGATCTGAGCCATCCATGCCGAGTCCTAAATCATTAGCACTATTGGTTGGTTCCCCACTATGATATAGTGGGAGATCTTTTTACCCTGAGCACTAGCTTCGCCCAGGACATAGGAATTCAGTTGGGTGGATGGGGTGCAAAACCAAATACTAGAGGTTCCTTCAAGCTCGCTGTGGCTGAGGGTAGAGTTTTCATTAGAAGTTGAAGTGATTTTAGGCTGTTCTGAGTTGGTAAAATCTGTATTAAGCTTTTGATTAGGGCTAATAAAGGGAGGAGAGTTAATTGACATGACTACGTTGGTTATGTCAACCATATCAGGGTGATGATTACCCCTAGTGGCAGCGTTGGCTCTCTCCCTAGAATACGCAGAGGCGTTATTTGAAACACCCTCATTTTTGGACCTTAGAAAATTTCCTAGAATTTTAATCTTTGGACCCAATACAACTAATGGGTATGAGACGTATGTTGGGGTATAGATGGTATGGTCCAGTCATATACTGACCAATGTTGGTTGGTCGGATGGATTTTTGTTACTGGAATGGATACGACTTAGGGGTACGAGTTGTATTGGTGGTTACAAATCTTTTGGTTCCTTAAATTAATTTTAAACTTGGTTACTTAGGTTGGATCTGAGTATGAGTGTCTCACTATAAGCCGTAAGCCATGGTACGAATCGTACCAGGTACTCGTATGGTAGACACTGTTCAATCCTCCTGGTATTTTATTTTGCTAGGGATACGGGTCATGGATACAAATCATATGTGGTGGTTACGACTTGGTTAGAGGAGTCGTATGCTGGACAGTGTTTGATCCTATGGTTGAGGCTAGGTTACGAATGTTTGATACTGATCGTATCGGAGGGTACGACTCGTGTGGGTCAGTCGTATTCTTGCAATCGGATTTTGGTACAGCTTAAGTGAGGGTATTCTGGACATTTTTCCACTTATACTAATAGGGTACCATGACTTCTAACCTACCTAGTAGGTTATTTACCCAATCATTATATTCATTAACACTTAGAAACTCTTTCTAAACGCTCTATAATTCTCTCAAGAGCTTTTGGGCAAGGGAAGCTAGGGTTTCAACTAAAGGATCAATTTGGGGCTTGTCTTGGTGATTTATTTCCGTCATCATCTTGGTTTAAGGCATGTTCTCTTCCCTCATTTTTAATTTTACTTAAAGGCATGGTTTATATGAATGTTTTCATAGTTTTACTATTATATGATTTTGGCTTTCAAATATGATTTGGGGTTTTTGATGTTAAATGGTTGGTTATGGTTTCCCATGATTTTAATTATGCTTTTATATGCATTAATGGTGGTTTTGGATAATTGAATTGAATAGGAATGGTTTATTGATAATTGGAATTGGTTTTGGTCATATTATGCCCCCAATGTTTTTGACAAAATACTTATAAAGATATGTTCATTGCATTGACTTCTTTTAATGGAACTCTTGCATGTTTTAAAACTTGGTAAAGTTATTATGCATAGTCTAAGTAATTTGGAAAGGCTAAAGGCTAATTGGTTATGATTGTGGGGAACACAGAAGTCTTCGAAATGGTTTAATATGGTAAATAGAAGGGCACTTAAAAGTCCCCTTAAACCTATAAATGGTTGGTTATAGATGATACTTGTAAGTAAAGGTTGTTATGATGATACCAATATGAATGGCCTTGGTTAATAAATGGATAATGTTTTGGTTTTTTGGAAATTGGTTTTAATTGGGAAATAATGGAAGGAGGTGTAGCTAAGCCATGGAAGATGGAGGTCCTGGAGGGACAAAAACTGAAAACACATATTTGCCGATACGAGATTGGTCTTGGTGACCGTATGCATGATGTCATACTTTATTTTGGGGATGTACTAGTCATACCATGGGATACTTTCCTGGTCGTGAGGCTACATGCACTGGGTCCTTTTCAGCAAGGGAAGCTGAACTCATATAGCCTGTAGGTGGTTTAGGTCAGGAAAGCTACACAACCCAAGTAAAGGTTTTAAGGGCATGCTAAACATGGTCTCTTTTCCCGACATAGTTATATATATATGTATGGTTGTGTACATATGGATGATTTTACTTGGTTTTATAAATGACATTATTTTATCCTTACCCTAAGATCATGCTAGCGGTCACTCACTAACCCCGTCTACTAGTATCTTTATACCCATGTTATGCAGGAACCGATAATTCTACTTCTCCTACATAGTGATTGACTTGAGATCAGCATTTGGACTGAAGTAGTGAGCTTTCATCCTTTTGAAAGACATCATTTTATGTTATGGATATTTTATAGACATTTTAATTTTATTTTAGATTTTGGTTTTGGTTATGGTTAGGGGTATGTCCTAACCAAATTTCATTACTCTTTTGGTTGAGGCTTTACGGTACTTCTATAGGTTGAAATAGGCAGGATCGGTATTGGTGTCGGCCTTGGCATTTGAATAAACTGAAGGGCTGACATCCTTGGATGGTATTATTGGTTGTTCAATCCTATTAGATTTTGGGATTAATTATATTATGTTTTGGAACATTTTTGGTTATGTCTTGGTTTATGGCCCTTGTTTGGTATGGTTATGGGATGGATGGACTCGGTTGGGTCAGTTACGGTTGTGATCTATTCCCAGAGTCTTTATATGAGTTGTTACTCTACTTTGATTCATGCTCAGAATTCAGCCAACTCAAGGCAAGCGGATGGAGGTTGAGTTGGGTAACCGGGGTGGTCTTCGATCCGGGACGAACATGGGATGCCCATTACGATAAGACCCTAGGGTGGGTCGTGTCAATATTGCTTGTGGGGGTGGGACCCCCTTGGGCCTATCTTTATTAAAATTAGTAGATTTGATGTTTTTAATAAAAGAAGTGGGGTAATTATAGGTTTTAATGTTATGTTTAAGTTAGGTGGGGGGTTGACTATAGGAGAGAACAACAACTTTTTTTAAAAGGTTGTATGATGGCCCAGTCTCCATTTTGTAATTTTTTTTTGCCATGAGAAATAAAATTAACAGTTGCATGGGTTAGAGTCTTACCTGGAGCTGCTTCATTTATTGTTACTTGGTGTGAATCTCTAGGTGTGGTGTACGTCGTCCTTGGTGTGCTTGTGGGCATTTGGGACTATGTTTTCTTCTAGGGAATGACATCACTTACTAGCCATCGAGGTCCTTTTGGGTTGGGATGGTGTTTTGGGTAGTGTCGGTCTCCTTTGGTTTAGTGCCAATAGTGTAGGGGCATTTTCTAAGAAGATATCCCAAGTCTGCCACATCCCGTGCAGAGGATCCCATCCTTTTCAAATACCACTTTTTGCTTATGACCACCGATGTTCACGTGAGTTTTGAGTGGTATTTCAAGGGGTACTTGAATGTAAATTCTGGCGTATTGCCCCCTGAGAGTGGAGGTGGTACAGGTGTCTATTTTTAGTAGTGCTCCCATCTTTGATCCAATTTGTTCTAATTGTTTTGGTCATAGAAATTCGTTGGCAGTTGTGGGAGTCTAATCCATATAGCTATGTGGGTTTGGGCCGCTTCTTCTGGCGCAAAGTTTGGCTCCTAGTATCTAACTGACGGAAATTCCCTATGACAAACCATGGTACGCCATGTAGAGCCTTCAATATGTTTTTTGATTTATCGAATTTAGCATTGTAGAAATCGCATCGCAGGTCAATCAGAGTAAGTTCCTCCGTGGGATTCCACAGGTCCACTAATTTTCTTCTCAGGTAATTATGTGCAAGGCGTTTGTTGAAAAGCTTCACAATTACTGAGTGTTGCCATGGTTGGTATATCCTCAGCCTGTCTTTATTCATTAGTTGGATGGTATCCTCTTCCTCAACTGGGTGCATCGGGCTTTTACCCAATGTGCAGTTGTAGCTCTTGTTAAGAGAGTTGCTTCTATTCATGAGCATCTCCTTGAAGCTGTCTTTTGGTATTTCAGTTACTTTGCTGGGGTGGGGGGGTCGATGGCCATTGGATCTGGTGGCTCTAGTGGGCCTGGTGCATGAAGGGTAGGATTTTCACCGGTTGGGGATCATACATAGAAATAATTTTTTTATTACCTATGTTAGATTCAGCTAACTGGCTAAGGAAGTTTTACTATCTATTTTTCTCATTCCACCTCGGGCTTGAGCTTCGTCAAGAATTATATAAAAATAATTATTATCTGGGAAAAAGAAAGCTCATCTTTCATTAAAGTTTCTCTCTTGCAATAAAATCCATGTTGCCCACTTTTAATGGTCTTTCGATTTACAAATTGTAAATAGTTGCTTGAGAGGTTGGGGATTTAGAGGAGAGAGGAATAGCCCATCCCCTATCTTTAATTTGAAATGTTCGAGTGAATATAGAACTTTTTAATATGGAGTGATTTATTTACGATCTATGAAATTATATTTAAAATAGAAAATATGAAATTATAAAAATATACTCAACCACATGCAGACAGACAGCTGGAAGCAGGCAAAACAATCGCCAGCTGTTTGCTTCAGATTTTTTATTTAATGTAATTATTTTTGTCATGAGCCGAGACTACCCCCTAGTCGTAACACAGTGGTTAGAACCACAAGTGATCCCAAGATAACCCGTGAACTGGTAGGATACTTTAGCATCTGAAGTAAATTAATTATATAAGCTAAGTTTTCTAAACAGGAGCATAATCATAAGAAAACTGGAATACATATGATACTAAAAAGGTTTACAACACAATAAATCCAAAGGAATAACTTAAATTACATAAGTGACTCTGAGTAACTGTCTATGAAGCCTCTACTATATTGACTATAGATAGCTGGGACATGCCTCCAACTACCACTAATCAATACATACGAATAATCCAAATAAAGTACATGAACTATAACTGACTGGAGATTCTCGAACTAGGAGAACTCATCACCTGTTGTCTGGAAGCTGCAAACTGTCTGATTATGATGTGTAGGCTACAACTGGTACCTACATTATGAGACAGTGTAGGACATAGACATATATGTAGATCAGTACTTTGGAATGTACTGAGTAAGTGGGGGTGAATGCAATAAGTAAAACTGATTAGGTACATAATCTTAAAACATACAGGCTAAGTGCAAGTATAATCATCAAGAGACTGAGATAAACTGAAAGGTGAAGCATCTTAAATTATGAGTAACAAACCCAATCTGATAAGCTGGTGAATCACTACACTTAGTTTCTCAAATCTTTACTTTTGTAGAATAAGTAGAACTGAAGATGGGAAGTGGTAAAACATGAATATGGTATGTAAATCTCATGTAAAGATGAACATATTTTAAAACTATACTAAGGATCATGTATGAATTCTGGGTCTGAAACTATGTAATGCAAACTGACATAACTCGAGGATCTGAATATACTAATATTTTGAGCATGAATACATGAACATACAAAACCAAACATTACATGTACTGAGCTGATCTAATTAATTGAATGACTGATGCCTGTGTGACCGAATGATTGAAATCTAAGTAAAGGGATAACTAATGTCTATATACTGAGTAGCTGATATCTAAATACAGACTAAATGATATCTGAATACTAAATAGTTAATGACTGAATACTAAATAACGAACTTCTACATACTGATTAACTGATATCTGAATACTGATTAACTGGTATCTGTATATTGATTAACTGGTATCTATATACTGATTAACTGATATTTGAATACTGATCATGTAAAATTAAACTGTACTTAGTTAAAACTGAACTGTATTTAGTCTGAATAACTGATCTGAAACTGTGGGAGGTATTATGTAATCGATATATTCCAAAGTGAGCTAATCGAGGTCCATCTTATAACCCTAGTTGGAAGAGTGTTAGTACCATTCCATGGGTACTAACACTGGCTATGTGGATAAATTAAACTGGGGTCCCAAAAGACTAAGGAGTTACCCTCTACTAGCGGGTGCTCTCATGAGATGTGTGTTAACCCTCAGTGGGTAAGAAGACATCTCAATCCTATGCTGGCTACATAGTTCTGGAACTCAGGGACTGCTACTAAAGGTCACACCCTCTACTAGAAGGTGAGCCCCCATCCCTGGACTTTCTCTGTGCTAAATTCTACTCCCGACTAAACTGACACTGGTACTGAACTGAAATAAATTCAACTGAATATTATTTTTGATAGTGCTCATCATGATCATAAATATCTAAGTATAATTATAAGATTCATGGCTTAACTGACTTATTATTTGAAAATTTGAAATCATGTAAAACATATAGGTATCGGGTGTTCATAACCCGCCTGCACTGAATGATCATAAAATACGACATCAAATCTTAAAACTGTAGTATGAAATCATTGTTCAAAAATCCAAAATATAAACATTTCACCAAATAAGTGAGAAGCATGAACTTGAACATGGGAATGTGTTAAGCATGATAAAACAACATGATTACCTGGCTAATTTCATAATTTGGGGATTTAACATGAAATCAATAAAATATAACATGGAAACTTGCAACTCAAAACATGAAATAGCTTTATTCACTTGGAAACAGTTGTAGACATGACTTGTAATTAATTTAGCAAGAAATTCATGGATTAATTTAATGAGATTCATGAATGATTTCATAATATAGGATAAGATTCATGTTTTAAAATTAAGAATAGGGTTTTGGGGCTCAATGGTACCCCACAGACCTTAATTGAAAGGATTCTTGAAGCAATCTTGGAATTGAAGCTTAAATCCTTGTGTTCTTGAGAGAAGAAGCTTGGATTATTATTCTTGATAAAGGGGAGGATTTTTACGTTAGTTGTTTTGAGAATGATGAGTAAATAATGCCCTTTTTGATGTTATAAATTGTGTTTTGGATGATTAGGGTTGAGGGGAAAGGACCGAATTATCCCTTGGCCCTTAGGAAGCAGAAACAGTGTGGGAATAACCTCCGCATCGCTTCCCTTATTCCGATCGAGAGTCCAACGCTCTATGCACCTTATTCCGGGGGATAGACCAACGCGCCGCGAGCTTATCGCGGAGGCTTACTGTTTCTCATGAAAATGGTCATTACTTTTCACTCAGGTATCAGATTAAGCCAAATTAGTATCGTTGGAAAGATAATTCAATTATCTATCCTTTGGTGGGTCTTGAGCTAAAAAATTCCACATATATTAAAAGTTACATAGTTCAAAGTTGACCCTAGTAGAATCGAATACAAAAGTTTGGCCGAATCAAAGGCTCTTTGCTCAACTTTGCTCTAAGTGATTCCTATGACCATTTTCACCTCATAAGCACTTCACACTCTAGGGATAAAGGTCATGACACATGTATTCAAATAAAAATCATGAGATTAGGGTTTACACACATAGGAACGATGGTTCAAAGTCTAACTAAAAAATGCGAGATGTTGTAATTTTATTTTTATTTTAAATCTATTATATACTGAAAATTGCATAAAAATATTATAAATTATAATAATTAAAAAATAAATTATTTGGAGGCACATAAAAGATTTTGCTTGACTCGAAATTTTATCAATGCAACATAAGTTGAAATATATTATTTGAAAATTTCAAAAAAAAGTATAAATCAAAAAATTTAACAAATTAAAATATTTTAAAGATGTATAAAAACTTTGTTTGACTTTGCAAGGTCTATATATGTCATATAAATTGTTGGGATAGAGGGAGTAACTTATATTACTTGAAAATGACGTAGAAAATTATATAAATCATAAAATTAACAATTTAAAATATCTAAAACTATATAACAAATTTAATCGACTTTCTTAAACATTTCACCAGTGCCAAATAAATTGGGACAAAAGACTAATATATAGTATCTGAAAATTATGTAAAAGTATTATAAATCAATAACTAATAACTTAAAATATTTCAAGAAACATACAAATAATTTGGTGGACTTTCTAAATTTTATCTATGCCACATAAATTGGGATAAAAAAAAGTAACATACATTGGGTTCGTGCTGATGCTAGTACCATTATTTAGTAATCTAAATAAAGAGAGGATTAATAGTCAAAATTTTAGTTAATTCCAAAGTACTTAATATTAGAAATAGTTAAATGATAATTTTACCTAAGGTAAAATATATTTTTGAAGAGTCTATAGCAAATGATTTGGTGTAATGGTACTTTATGCTATTATATTTTATATTTATATTTTTCTTAAAATATATAAATAAAAAAACCAACTCGCATTAAAAATGACATAGCTCTAAATAGTTGTAGTTGTATGGTTATACTTAAAGTTGATTTCTTCTTTAGATTATTATGCCTAAAATTGATTTAAAAAATTGATGATTTTTTCTAAAATTAATAATTTTTTAGATGATTATGCCTGAAATTATGCCTAGGTATGGTGCAAATGCTTATGCATAAAATTGATAGGATATAGATTTCATAACACTATGTTTATGAGGCAATTTTGTCCCTTCTCTTGTCATTGCTCTCATACTTTTATTTTTCTTCTTCTTTGAAATATATACATAAAAAGTTAGTACAAATATTAGTTGAGGTGAGAAGGAATATGTAACACCCCGAGTCTGTACCCGGGGCACCACACGGTGCTCATAATCCTGAAGGACCACAAGTTAATCCATGATTGGTATCTGCTGCAATAATAGAGAAATAATACTGTATAATGAAGAACAATGGGCTGAAATGCCATAAGGTTCGATACTGAAATATAATTGAAATTCGGTATAACAATACCAAAACTGAAATATTTGTCTTAACATGCTATAGTCTGAAAAACCTGTAAAACTGTCTGAACTATGTAGTTGATGGGACGATCCCCAACTAACTCGGACTGCTGAAAGTAAACTAAGTACTGAAGTACTTAAATAATGAAATAAATATGTCCTTGAACTATGAGGACTCACCACTGACTTTGACTACTGAAATCTGAACTGCTAAGGGTGATCTGGAGCCCGTGCATCCAAACCTATGGTATAAAACACCATAGCGCAAGAGAAAAGTATGTGTCAGTACGTGGGAATGTGCTAGTATGCAAAGTGAGGTAAGGTTGAATGCAAGGGTTCATATTCATGAACTCTAATTGACTGAGAACATGACCATGACTGAGAGAGAATATATGTATGAATATATATATACCGCAACTAAAGTCATCGTGAATACTAAATACTGAGTTTACTGATAACATGGATTACTGATAAATGATGTACTGATAGACTGTTAACTAAGTGACTATTTCAGGCAGTCCTGATTCTGATAGGACTAGCTGAATTCCGTACTGAGTTGAGTGACTATATTTGACAGTCCTGATTCTGTAGAACTATCTGAGTTCTATTCTGAAGACTGAGTCTGAGACTAAGACTGAGACTGTGAGAGGTAATCATCTAACTGACATGCCCCAAATCTGAACTGGTTTAGGTCTAACCTATAACCCCAGCTGGAAGGGTGTCAGTACCGTGCCATGGGTAAACATAACTGTGAGTTAACCCTCTCCGATTGGAAGCTCTTCCGTCAACCCACACCGATAGAAAAACTCAAATAAGATAGATGCATCAGCTCCAGTCTTTCAGGGAGATATCTTAATCTACGCTGGCTATGTAGTTCTGGAATGCAAGGATTGCTTCTAAGGATCATACCCTCTGCTGGTATGTGAGCCCCCATCCTTAGGTTCACTCTGTACTGAATCCTACTCTCAACTGAATAGATACTGAACTGATTTTCTAGTTCATACTAGGCTTGACTAAACTGTTACTGATCGTACTGTGTGACTAGACTGAACTGAGTTCAATAAGTTCCATCGACTAATGGAGTACTGCTGAATTCTATTAACTGAATGAATACTGCTGAGGTCTAAACTAAATACTAAACTGAATTGGACTGATCCAGAGTTTACTGAGTTTTCCTGAGTCATGTGACTGATTGAGTTCTACTGAATTTTGTAACTGACTGAGAGTACTACTGATCGCGGCATGACTGAGACTATCTTAAAACTGACACTGGCTCTAGGTAATCAGCTAAACTGTCAGTTATTAAATACCCCCAGGACCCGATAGCATAAAAGTAGAGCATCACATGTTCTTGTAAAGCATAACAATGCACACTTGTTCATAATGCAACTATAGAGGCATTTTATTAAACACTTGAAAGGCATGAACTAGCATACATGCTTACATGATATAATTTCTCTTATTTAACTTACATGGATAATTCATCAAACACTTGGAAGGCATAGCATATGCACATAGCATAAATCAACACAGGACATCTCAATTTCACTATCAAATTCACAATTACAAGGACATAACATGAATTCACATGATACTACAGACATAATAATTTATTTCCACATGAATCTTGTAATAAATCATGAAATAAAATCCAATTCAAATATTAATCATGAAGACATTTTAATTCCAATCATGAAATCAAACTACTTGAAGTTTAAAAGAGTTTCTTGGACCCCAAGGGTGGAAGGGACCTTTGGATGAACACTTTACATACCTTTGTTGAAGAATTTTTGAAAGTTAATAGTGGAATCTTGAGTTCTTGATTTGAAATTGAAGCTTCTAGGGTTTTATTCTTGAGCAAATTTTGAGGGAGAATGAGTTTATTTTCTCTCTAAGATACTTTATTTTGTGTTTTGGGAGATGAGGGTTAAGGGAAAAAGACCCAAATACCCCCAAGAATGCGGTCTTTTAATGACTGAAACTGGGTTACCGATGCGCAGGGTGATGCGGTGTGTCGATGGCATCAACACGATATCTAATGTGTCGCATCAAGTTAGCACCAACTTACTAGAATTTGATGTTGGTAGCTGGTAAAAATATTAACCAATGCGATAGTCGACGCAGAGTGCCAAGATTATATTGGTTCACTATTTTGGGATCCCAAAGGAGCTTCAAATGAAGTTCGAATAATCTTAAACTCACCCGGTATCATCAGTTAGCCTTCCTGATCATGAATTAACTCAAATATCATCATTTAATGGACGTAAAGGACGCGAAACACGATTGCCAACTTTCGTAGGCTAATCATAACACTAAGTCTGAATACTTAGCTAGAATTTTCTAAGTCTGGAACCCCTTAACAAGTTTTAAAGGACTAAGTTAAGCTTAGAATTTTATGGGGTCTTACAATATCTCTTCTTTGGGAATATTCATCCTCGAATGAGACTGGCTAAGAGGAGAGGACTGATAACTTAAAGTGAATGCTGGACATGCATATCTGATGCATGAGTACATAAATGAGTTGATTCGTGAATGCATGACTGAGACTACTGATAAACTGAGTTTTCTCAAACCGAGCATGCATATCTGATGCATGAATACGTGACTGAACTGGCTCATAAAAACATGACTGAATATGCAATGATAATTGATACCACATTTGTAAAGGTAATCTAAACATGGAACTAGGTAAGTTTCAAGGAAAAACTGTTACTTAAACAGAAAAATACTGATGGACCCTAGATCATTTACTGAATATGCATGAACGGGAACATGAGAGCGTAACTCAGTCTAGAACATGATGCATGAACTGAATACATGGATTACGACCGAGATTGGAATTTGAGGGTTAACTTATGAGTACTTGCTACTCCAAACTGGATTCATTACGTGAAAAGAGAATGGAAGGATTAGGTCATGAAAGCTTGGGAATTATGGAGCATCTTCCTCTTGGGCCAATAGTCCCCTGATGGATACTGACTTGGCTGAGCTACTAAGGAAGGACTGGGATGATGCACAGGGCACCTACAAACTGAATCATGATAGAATATCCGAGATCTGAAACTGAGGCGTGATATATAAAATAAGCTGAACACACAACTACCTGGTTGGTCCATCTTGGAATGAAAACATTCTTGAAATTTTAGATAGTGCGACTAGATGAAAAGCAGGAAATTAAGTCATACGAATTTGTCCACCTGACTGCTAAACTGAATCAATGGCTTTACGGACTAAATTATGCTGAAAACTTATACTCTCCACCTTAGTACAACACCTCACCTGATTCTATGTTCATGGAACATGATTCATACTACTAAGTGAACTGGGACTCCTTATACTAGGAACTAAAATGCACACGATTCTATGGAAAGTGCGTGAATATAAGCTGGATTCATGGAACTGAGATGTGAAACATGTGTAGGTATCATGATGACTGAAGTACAAAACTTTGCACTAAGGTTAGAATGGGTCAGGAATCATCTTCCCTTACTGATTTTCTATACATACTGGCCCTACTACTAGAATTCTGAAGGCCTGACTTTCTGAGATATCATAACCGAACAGTTCCTGTTACCTGCAAAGTTATGGTAGACTGACCTACTAGGGCAGAGACTGAGAAAGGTCCTGTTAATAGTTGGTTTGACCTTAAAGTTGACTATTATGCAAAGAGCTACAAAAAGGAAAAGAAACTCCTAGATCTAAAGAGACATAAGCATATAAATAGGAGATATGTAACATACCAGTGATGGCATCAGGAGAAATTTCCTGATTCTATCGGGACTAAAGTGTATAAAGCCTGTTTGGGCGATGCCCACTGGCGGCACTGGAAGTGGCACCCTGCTGGATCGGGCGATCGGACTGAGCTGAAGGATGACTGTGCTGACTTCATGGACCGGGCTTAAGATAGTCTTGGGCTCTGTGGCCTGATACGCCAAACCTAAAATGCACATCACTGTTGGCTCTACACATACCCTTATGATTTTTACCACATTCTTCGCAAAGCAGATTAGTACGAACACCGCTTGGACTACTCTGGGTTTTGGAGCCTGGCGCTCCATCCCTATGGTCATTTTTGAACTTTGGTACTGGTGTACTAGCTGAACATGGAACTGGGACTAAAAACTTCTGACTAAATTTATAACTGTTACCACCCTCTCTCCTTGGCTGGGTAAAACTAAAGATACCTGTTTTGGCTCTCTTATTTTCTTTCTCCTTCTTAAGCTTCTGCTCCTTAATTTGCTAAGCATGGACCATAAGCCTAGAAAATTCCATCTCCTTAATCAACATCACAGTTCTGCACTCCTTAACCACTCTACCCGATACCTCAGATACAAAATTTCTCATTCTGGATCTATTATCTGCTACTATATGGGGAGCATAACTGGCTAACTGAGTGAACTTAAGGAAGTGTTATTTTATGCTCATGATACCTTTTTTGAGATTGATAAAATCTAACACTTTGGCTTCTTTCATCTCTAAGGGAAAGAGTCGGTCTAGAAAGGTAGTAGTAAACTCCTCCCACTCAATGGGCTCTGCATCTGTACCTCTGTCTTCCTTCCACTGCTTAAACCATGTATGGGATACATCTTGTAGCTGATAGGAGGCTAACTTAGCACTAACACTAGAAGTCACTCCCATGATATCTGTGACTTTCTAAACCTGATCGAGAAACTCCTGTGGATCCTCTTAAGACTTAGAACTTGAGAATAGGGGAGGATTCATTTGGGTGAAGTCCCGAATCCTGGCTGCAGCCATATTGGCCACTGGCTTAGATAAAACAATAGCTAGCTGTTCATTCTGATCTGTGACTGAATTGGCTAGAGTAGTAAATACAGTCCTAAATTCTGCATGAGAGACGTGCTCATCCAGGGGACCTGCCTGAACGAGCTGAGGTACTGACTGATTCCCAATTCTTCATTCGTTAGTCTTTTGGGAGGCATGTTCTGTAAATGAAAGGAAGAAGCAGATTAGACTGAGAGTTTAACTGGAGCTCGTGCTCATTCACACGACATGAATACTGAAAGAATGGAAACTGTTCTTAAAACATCTCATAGCCTCCTATCCATAAGTGTCGCGCATAACACACCCCTGCACAAGACTCTACTAGATGCGGCTTTTACACTTTCTAGGAAACTGTTGAACCTTAGGCTCTAATACCAAGTTTGTAATGCCCCGAGTTTGTACCCCGGGGTGCCACACAGTGCTCATAATCCTGAAGGACCATAAGCTAACCCATGAATGGTACCTGCTAAAATAACTGAGAAATAATACTATATAATGCGGAAAAATGGGCTAAAATACCATAAGGTTCAATACTAAAATATAACTGAAATTCGGTTTAATAATACCAAAACTAAAATATCTTTTTGAACATGCTATAGTTTGTAAAGCCTCTAAAACTGTCTGAACTATGGAGTTGATGAGACAATCCCCCAACCAACTTTGACTGTTGAAAGTAAACTAAGTACTGAAGTACTAAAGTAATGAAATAATCATGTACTCAAACTATGAGGACTCACCACTGACTCTGACTGCTGAAATTTGAATTGCTAAGGGTGCTCTGGAGCCCATGCGTCTGAATCTATGGTATAAAACACCATAGCACAAGAGAAAAGTATACGTCAGTACGTAAGAATATACTGGTATTCAAAGTGAGGTAAGGCTGAATGCAAGGGTTCATATGCATTAACTATAACTAACTGAGAACATGACCATGACTGAGAGAGAATACATGCATGAATATATATATACTGTAACTGAAGTCATCATGAACACTAAATATTAAGTTTAATGATAACATGGATTACTGATAACTGATGTATTAATAGACTGTTAACTGAGTGACTATTTCTGACAGTCCTGATTCTGATAGAACTAGATGAGTTCCATACTAAGCTGAGTGACTGCATCTGACAGTCCTGATTCTGTAGAACTATCTGAGTTCTATTCTGAAGACTGAGATTGAGACTGTGAAAGAAAATCATCTAACTGACATGCCTCGAATCTGAACTGGTTGGGGTCCAACCTGTAACCCCAGTTGGAAAGGTATCAGTATCGTGCCACAGATAAAGACAATTGTGAGTTAACTCTCCCTGATTGGAAGCTCTTCCGTCAACCCACACCGGTAGGAAAACTAGAATGAGATGGATCAACCCTAGTCTTTTAGGGAGATATCTCAACCTACGCTGGCTACATAGTTCTGTAATGCAAGGATTGCTTCTAAGGATCACACGCTCTGCTAGTAGGTAAGCCCTATCCTTGGGTTTACTCGATGCTGAATTCTACTCCCAACTGAATAGATATTGAACTGTTTCCTAGTTCATACTAGGCTTGACTAAACTGTTACAGATCGTACTATATGACTAGACCGAACTAAGTTCACTTAGTTCCATCGACTGACGGAGTACTAATGAATTTTGTTAACTGACTGAATACTACTGATGTCGGAACTGAATACTAAACTGAACTGGACTGATCTTAAGTTTATTGAGTGTTCCTAAGTCATGTGACTGACTGAGTTCTACTGAATTCTATAACTGACTGAGAGTACTACTAATCGTGGCATGACTGTGACTATCTTAAAACTGATACTGGCTCTAGGTAATTAGCTAAATTCTCAGGTATTAAATACCACTAGGACCCGATAGCATAAAAGTAGAGCATCACATGTTCTTGTAAAGCATAACAATGCATACTTGTTAATAATGCAATTATAGAGGAATTTTATCAAACACTTGAACGGCATGAACTATCATACATGCTTACATCTCTTATTTAACTTACATGGATAATTCATCAAACACTTAGAAGGCATAGCACATGGACATAGCATAAATCAACATATGGACATCTCAATTTCACTATCAAATTCACAATTACAAGGCCATAACATGAATTCACATGATACTACATACATAATAATTTATTTCCATATGAATCTTGTAATAAATCATGAAATAGAATTCAATTCAAATAATAATCATGAATACACTTTAATTCCAATCATGGAAATCATTAAATCAAACTATTTGAAGTTTAAAAGAGTTTCTTGGACTACAAGGGTGGAAGGGACCCTTGGATGAACACTTTACATACCTTTGTTAAAGAATTTCTAAAAGTTAATGGTGGAATCTGGAGTTCTTGATTTGAAATTGAAGCTTCTAGGGTTTTGTTCTTGAGAAAATTTGAGAGAGAATGAGTTTATTTGCTCTCTAAGGTACATTATTTCAGGTTTTGGGAGATGAGGGTTGAGGAGAAAAGATCCAAATATCCCCAAGAATGACCTTTTAATGACTGAAAACTGGGTTACCGACGCGCAGGTCGACGCGGCGCGTCGATGCCATCGATGCGATATCCAATGCGTCGCGCCAAGTTAGTGTCAACTCACTGGAATTCGACGTTGGTGGATGGGGAAAATATTAACCAATGCGATAGTTGACGAGTTGGTTCACTATTTTGGGATTTCAAAGAAGCTTCAAACAAAGTCCGAAAAATCCAAAACTCACCCGGGATCACCGGTTAGCCTTCCTGATCATGAATTAACTCAAATATCATCATTTAATGGGTGTAAAGGATGCAGAACACGATTGTCAACTTTTGTAAGCTAATCATAACACTAAGTCTGAATACTTAGCTAGAATTTTCTATGTTTGGGACTCCTTAACAAGCTTTAAATGACTGAGTTAAGCTTCGAATTTTGCGGGGTCTTATAGACAAGTAAATGTGGAGATCAATGATGATTTCATTTTAAAAATTATCTTAGCTATTTCATCCTTTTTTATCTTTTCAAATATTAATTATAATATTTTTTCTATATTATTAGTGATTTATTTTTGCAGAATTATTGAAAAATTAACTCATTTATTTTCTTCATAATTAATTTTTGAAATTAAAGATACGTGAAACTTGTGCTCTGTAGATCCATGAAACTGTGCTCTATGTTTCATGGATTATGATTTTTCGTATGCTATATAAAACAACTTGCCTCTCGCCCTCATATCTTAAAATATTATTTCTAACTTGATAGCAAATCCAACCTAATTTAATTTCATCCCAAAATATTTAGCATGACAATTACGAATTTTCTAATTCTACCTATTCAAAAATAAATAAAATCTAAATCCACGCTATAAATAAGAGTCAATCCTAGGAAAAAGAAAAACACAATAACAATATAGCCATTTGATCCCTGCCCCGTCCCCCCTCCCCACATAAAAGATCTCGACGAATACAATTCTCCTCTTTTTTTTTAGCCATGGAAAGGAAATTGATGTTTTCTTTGAATTTACCTAACACTAAGAGGGGGACTTCGCGTAAGAAAAGACATGAAGAGCTCCTTAAAAAACTTCACAACTTTTGCAGCCTTTGTGGTAGTGAGATTGCTAGCGTCTTCTATAGGGATTGCCACAGTAAACCTGTGATTTTTTCAAATCATGAGAATAATGTCAAAACCTTTACCAAATTTAGGGAGCTATCGACGTCAATGAAATCCAAAAATCAGGTGGCACAAGATGAGTACAATGAGCAGAGTATTATTAAGATATTGGAGGAAGAAATTCTGAATCTAATAAAGGAAAGCCTAATCGAAAAGACAACAACCGAGATGAATGAAGTGTTGAAAGAAAAAGAAGACGTTACTATTAAGATGAACCCTTATGATGTCAATGATCTTGCTGAGCACACCGAGTTGAGTATTAAGAAGTTGGAGGAAGAAAGCCAGAAGCAAACAAAGGAGAACATAATTGAGGAGTTAATAACTAAGATGAATGAAGTGTTGAAAGGAAAAGAAGATGTTACTATTGAGACAAACCCTTATGATGTCAACGATCTTGTTGAGTATACCGAGATGAGTATTAAGAAGCTGGAGGAAGAAATTCAAAAGCAAATAGAGCAGAACCTAGTCCAGGAGTTAACAACTAAGATGAATGATGTGTTGAAAACAAAAAAGAAGATGTTACTATTGAGACAATTCCTTATGATGTCAACGATCTTCTGTACATGAAGAAAGAAAAGCCCAAACAAGCCCGTGAAGTGATGAAAGTGAACCTTGGTGGTGAGGGTTCCATATCAAATGTTTCTCAACCCTTTATCGGATGGATGATTCTTGGTGGTATCAAACTTGAATTAGATTTAGTTGATTTATATCTAAGTAATATCTGCCAAGAAAAAAATATTATATTGTTGTTTGCATCCATTAAAAAATAATTAATAGTTTCATCTCATAGATATGATAGTCTTCTATTGAAATTATCGATATGTAATATTGAATTTATTTGGATTTGATTTAAAAGCCTAATAAGATATACTAGAAATGTCCGTCCTGCATTTCGATTGACTATTGTTTTCACTCAATAATGATGATCCCCTATTAAAATATTGTAGTTCATTCATGTATCAATACATCGTCTTAAAAGAATCTTCATAATCTCCATATACTATTTCAAACGTTTGTTTACGCATAATTTGAACTTTTATTGTACTAGTTGTTAACTTTTACAATCATTTTGTAACGATTCAAACATTGTAAATACTGATTTATATGTTGACAATAATAGATGGTATCAAATAGAAATCATCTTGTTCAAATTGGAACGATTATCCTAATAACCATCCATGAAATAGTAGTATTTCTCAATCACTTTATCGTATGAAATTATAAAGATGGCACAAGAAGCAGACTGGTAGTGATTGAGACAACTAGATTCATTCAAAAAGAGCAACGAATATTTTCAGTCAAGTGAAAGGATACATGTAAAAAGTCAGTCTGGTGCATTAAAACTTCTGCTATACATAGAATATGAAGAAGGGATGGACTATAATGGTCTATTATATACAGTCTTGCCCTACATTTCTTCAAGAGGTTGTTTCCACTACTTTAATCCGTGACCTCCAATTCAAATGGCTACAACTTTACTTATTACTTCAAGGTTCCCTTTAAGAAAACATATACATGTAAACAACGCAAAGTCACACAAGGCAATGTGACCCAAGGCAATGGTATCACTATTAAATAGTGTGATTGAATGATTGGAATTTCTCTGTCCTTAATCTGAAATGTCGAGTGAATACACAGTTTCTTGGTAGGAAGTGTTTTATCACCCTAGAGGGCATAATGGTGAAATATCTAAATTATTTGGATCAGTAAGTTTCAAGGTATAAAATGTCTATAAAAAGAAAAAAAAATAGATAGCTTACTTATTTTTTGAAACAAGACATCACTGATGTCTTATTATATAGAACTTCACGATTGGGACTCTGGGAGCGCTTATGGACCTACTGGGCGTGAATTCAACTAAGTCAAAATAAATTTTGAGTACCTAATAAAAAAAAAAATAGAAGACACAAATGAATCCATTTAGTTGCCTGACCTTAACTTGGTTAATTTTTACTTCAATCTCTTTTTAGTTTCCCACTTGGTATTTGTATTGGGCTTTCACTAATTCGGATGCATTGCAGGACCATTTGGAGGTACACCCTCAACAAGATTTTATCCATAGCCAAGATTCGAACCAAGATCTCTAATTAAGGATGGAATAGTTTTATCACTGCACAACCAATGTTAATATAATTACTTCAATCTCAATTCCACATTATCGATCACCAAATTGTTCTCTTTTTAAAAGATTTTGACAAAAAATGCACCTTCTATTTAGCATGTTCTCATAGCCTTGTCATATTCCATCAATTTGCTCCATTAAGATAAGCCCTTTATCTAGATGATAAATTAATGATGGAAATGCCACCATAACTACTTGTTTCCCCCCTTTCTCTCTCAATATTTAACAATGTGGATATTTCTTATTCCTTTCTGGTGGGCAAGCTACTATTTTGGAGTGTGAAAGGCATTTAAGAATTTGCTAAGGAAAATGGTCCTCAACAAATTGCTAACATATTTTGGACCAAATATATGTAAATACAACGACAAAATCTCTTTTTCATCCAGCACAGACAAAAAAATCACTAGACAATTTTTTTGATATGCCTTAGTCTTGATGAACAAAATTACCTGATATAGGTGCAATTAAAAAAATACTTCTTTTATTATGTGAAAGACCCCTTAGAAAGACCCCTTAGAAGTCTTCTTCTTACGTTTGAGGCCAATATAACATAGGATTCCTCCATTCATATATGCCTAAAAGATTCTTTTTCCTTAACACAGTGAATGTGGATTACATTTGCTTAATACGTAACTTTTGAATTTTTTTTTAAAAAACGTAATGATCAAGCAACGGATAATATTTTGAAATGTTGAAACTTCTCAAGAAAAATGTTGGTTGTTCAATTCTTTGGGGACCAATAACTTTGTTAATTTATTTTTAAAAAAGAGGTTTATACTTCAATACACAACTATAATAATTACTACGACTTAGTACTGAACAACTAGAGATCGGTTGTAGCAATGGTGGAAATAGGAATTTATTAAGGGTGTTAAAATATAAAAAAAATGTAAATATACAAAGAAACTAAGGAAATTCTATACATAGAAATAATCGTAATTATTTTTAAATACATACAATATAATCTTTTAAGGAAGGATTCAACAACACCCTTTTAATATGAATCTCAATGATCACGTTTCACCGTTTCACCATTTAAATTCATCTAAGATCAATATTATACAAAATAAAAATATAATATACTAGAAGCTCCCAATATAAAATTTCACACATATTAAATTAAATACACCACTATTATACTGTATTTGTTATGAAATATTAAACAAAGAACAAGAATAGAGAGAAGAGAGAAGACTTCTTTATTTCTCATGAGAAATTCTTGAGGGATTTCTTGATAGAGTGAATTACAATGAAGGAAATCCCTTTATTTATAGGGGAAAATCCCTTTATTTATAGGGGAAAACTAACTTTGGATTTCAAACTTTTCCATAAATAGAGATTTACTATATATGGTAAACTAGATATTCACTATATATGGTAATATATTTATAACACTCCCCCTTGAATGTATTGATAGATAATATGCCTCGTTGAAACTTTGCTAGAAAAAACTCCGTGGGAAAAAATCTAGTGAAGAAAAAAGAGTACACATCTTTAACAATACACATATATACTGCCTCATTAAAAACCTTACAAGGAAGACCCAGTGGGATAAAACCTCGTAATGGAAAAAAGTACATCATGCATTAACTACCCCTAATGAGAACAACCTTGAACCTTTGCATCCTGATCTTGTGCACCATCTTCTTGAATGTTGCAATTGGAGAATAATTCTTGAATAAATCAGCCACATTGTCACTTGAATGAATCTGTTGCATGTTAATATTACCATTCTTTTGTAGCTTGTATATATAGAAAAGTTTTGGGGAAATGTGCTTCGTTCCATTTCCTTGAGTCCTCCCTTAAGTTGTGTTGTGCATGCTGCATTATCCTCATTAAAAAATCATGGGTACTTTGTCACATTTCAAATCATATTTTTGCGAATGAGATGTATCATGGACCTCAACTACACATACTCTTGGCTTGCTTCATGAATAGCTATTATCTCAGCATGGTTTGATGAAATGACTATGATAGACTGTTTTGTATATCTCCAATATATGGCAGTACCCTCACATATGAACACATAACTTATTTGAGATCGAGTTTTATACGGGTCACTTAAGAACCCAACATCAACATAACCAACATGGTCGGAACTACAATCTTTAGAATAAAATAAGCTCATATTTTGATCTCATTCCGATGTCTCCTAGTAGAAGCAGATTAATACCTTGCTAACAAATTGATCGAAAGGTTATATCGTGTCTTGTAGTAGTTACAAGATACATTAGTACACCAATTGCACTAAGATATATAACCAATCCAATTCGGTATATTTCTCATTCCAGCAAATAATCTTTTGCTTTTGAAAACTCTCTAAGAGTTTGAATAATATTAAAGTTATAAATTTATGCAATATAAGGATTATAGATAAGTTTCCCAAAAATTTTTATATGCTTCACACATTTTGAATCCTTAAAAGTTTTCATATAAATTTTGTCAAGTGACAGTATTCAGTATTTCATATGTGACATCTTCAAGTGTCTGGACTGCAAATCAAATAAGTGTTATACTTACCAAGATGCATCCTTTTATGTCACTTGATAAATATTTCTATATCAGTATGCTCAAATAACCATAAAATTTTGATCCTTGTAATCTTTTACAATATTGCGCCAATATTATATCAAAGATATTAATGATATTTTATTTTGTATTGGTTCACAATGTGACATAACATTTTGACATCTCATCACTTCATTATTTTCAGGTACCTAACCTCTTATAAGGTTTCATGAAGTTTTATATCTTAGGCTCTTCAAGAGCACACTTCCTTCTTATTATGATTGTTTGCTCATTATCCTTTTCAAGGATTATTTCATTTGAAATCCTCATTCATGCATGCATAGACTTTGTCCTTTAGGAACACAAAATTGGAACACTTGCAGCTTAAATATTAGATGCGTTCGGTATTTGAATTAAATTATCTTTTGATTGAGGATCTGATAATAATTCCTAACATATTTCATAGCTGCTTATAATCTCCCCCTTATGTTAGGAAAACTAACATACATCCTCCATCTTTTTTGAGGAATCCAGTTTTATGTATTATGGTATATTCATTAATTGTATACCGCATATCAAAATTTTTAGATGGACAATGTGTGGTTCCTAACTCAGAACCAACTTTGAGAAGGAATTAATCATAATTAATTAGTTTGATACATACAAGTACTTTTGTATATAATATATTATATTTCAAACCAACACATGAAACTTTGTTCTCATTAGCAATGGTTCAACTATTTATCAAAGACATTCAATGTCAAACCATCATCATCAAGATAAAATGTCTTGATTATATAATCTGAAAGTTATGCTCTTAACTCAGTTTTATTGAGCAAGCAACTTTATGAATGTCAAACTGCAGGTTGACAATAAATGTACAAGTAATCATCTTATATCGATGCATCTTAATATATCACATGACTGGTGAATGGGCCCATATTCACCTTTTATATTTTTTAGATTTCGAGGAATCAAATTTCAACATTAGTTAATCCAACCAACTTATCATGAGAATAAGCAAAATTAAAAGTCCATGAAGAATTTTATAGTTCTTCAATATACAATATCCACTATGCACATCTTTGGAATATCGCAATCGTTCATATCAATTTATGAACTTTTATTCTAGCAAACTCCAAGTTTGTCATGACATGTACCTTTTACTTTAGTAAATTTCAGATTTACTATTATTTTAATAAATTATAGATTTACTACTTCAGAAGTAGCTTTCAAAATAATTCTTCTCAATTATTCGCCCTCTTTCAAAGGTGAGTTATGATACCATCACAATCAAGTGGACGTTTGTATTAACAGATTTTTTCTAGCTATTATCACATTCGCCCAGGGAATGAATCTATACTTATAACAATCAAAATTTTCATTCATAGGGAATGAAATATAATTGTGCCTTAAGCCTATCAAATTTTGATAGCTTATAACTTCTTTCATGATATTGTTACTTGAGGAGCAAATCGAGGTATACATATAATGTGAAATTTTTCTGTAACATATCTTATAGTAATAATAATCATGTGACAATATTATCACTTTTTGATGATTATTATCATATTGTCCCTTCACGCTTATATTAGTACATTCAATCACTTGTCTTCTTTCAGACATATTATGCACTGCTACCACATTCACTTCAGAAAATGGAGCATATTCAATGGAACATGTCTCATGACTTTTCACAATCACCCATTATTTTTCCTTATCCATCATACTATCATCAATATGGTGTATTGAGATTCAAACTCAATATCTTATCCATATAAAAATGCGTCTTAGGCTAAAACTCAATGGGACTTGAACCCAACATCTTATCATCATGGCGCATTGAAATTTTTAACTCAATGTCTTACCCTCTTAATGAGACGAGATTTAAATTCATCATCATATCTTTTAACAGTATTATTCTTCATTAACAAATTTAAAACATAAGTGATTCCAAACCAATTATTTTTTTCTCAAATCCAACAATAATTATATCATTAGTAGATAATATAAGAAATTACTAACCTTGAAATTACCTTTAAATTTATAATCTCATCTTATTTTGGTAGAGTTTCGTGTTGATAACGTGTTATGAAAAATAAAATAAAGAACAAGAATGGAGAGAGAAGAGAGGAGACTTCTTTATTTCTCATAAGTAATTCTTGAGGGGTTTCTTGATGGAGTGAATTACAATGAAAGAAATCTCTTTATTTATAGGGAAAAAAAATCTTGGGTTTTCTAACTTTTTCATAAATAGACATTCACTATATATGGTAAAGTAGACATACACTATATATGGTAAAATAGACATTCATTATATATGGTAATATATTTATAATAGTATTAAGTAACTAACTTTTACGAGTAGTATATTGGGTAGATTTCTCAACAATCCAAAAAAGAAAAATTTTACATAACACCACAACTAATTTTTACTAAACTATATAAAATTCTTACTCTTTTTATTAATTATTTAAACTCTTTTTTTTTTTTTTAAATCCAGATACATCCACAAATATATAAATTTTTGGATACATAATTTTAATTATGTATCTCCATTTTGTCTAGTTAATGTATTATGTAAGTCGACCATTTATTTTCAAAAATGATGTACCTTAGTAATCAAAATGATGTATCTTAACTTAAAAAATATATCCAAGCAAAAATGAAGTAATTAACTGGTACATTCTTAAGTTCAAAATTATGTATCTCAACTTCAAAATTATGTCAGATGCTAATTATGTATCCAAAAATTAAAAAAAAAAAGAGATTATTTGTAATTTAACCCAGAGTAGAAATAACAAGTAATTAGGGATAAGCTTGTTGGAATCTATGTAAGTTTTTTTTTTTTTTAAAAAGAAATAGAGAAAAATATGATAACTATTGAAGATTCAATGCCCAATATGATATTGCGGCCCAAATAGTTTCAGCACATAACAAATCCCCTACTTATTTAACCAAAAAATAAAGTTCACGTAAATCGCGACAAGTTTACTCATATTTACGTCTTATCCCTTTTTTTTTTTTGAAAATCTCATAAAAATCTGATTTTTTTGATTTACAGATACATATAAGTTAAGTGAGATACAAGTTAATAATACATCTTAAAAATTAACTTATTAGCTTGAATTAAGGAATGTAACGATAACTACAACATTAAATTAGAAATTAACTCACCCAATCATCTAAGTAACTTAAAAAAAATCCTCTAAAAGATGGATATTGTTACTAATTCAATTTTTTTTTTAAATATTCATCTTCATAATCAATTTTCAGATTCATTTTCCTTCTTCTCTTTTTTTTTTGTGCAATGAATATTTCTAGTCTTGTTACGACCGTAATAACTATTTTTGAATAATTGCAAATGAATATCTCAATCTTGTTATGATATTTTGGTGTTTGGATTACTGATATCAATTGTGAAGGATATAAGAGTGATGACATTATAATCGGTGAGCATATGATGTATGAAAAGTTGATTTCAATCATTGCTTCAGAACTTGAAATCACTAAAACAAGGAAGAAAATTGAAATTCGATACATTGTTGATAGAAACTCATCTCCATTACTCATCCGGAATGATATGGGTGTAAAGTCAAATCTACAGGGACCAAAAACATTTATATTTGTAATGTCAAAGTATACAATTGAGCGTTCTTTCACCTATAAAGTCAATAGATCGGACAAACAAAGGTATCATTATAAACCTGACCTAGAAATTCAACATTCGATTTGTTGAGATACATGTTATATGATTATATTTTGTGGGGAAACATATGTCTTTGGCATTAGCATTTTAAGATACATAATTTATTTTCTGTATCTAGTGTTTTCTAAATATATTTAATCGAGATACATAATTCATTCACTATAACATAAAGAGATACATAATCTGGTTTATGCATTGCACGTGATTTGTGATTTATTTTATTTATTAAATTGAACAGTTTATAAAATATTTAAAAATGTATCTGACAATATATTTAGTAATTATTTTTCTTTTAATTTTATTGTGGTTTGTTTTTGCAGATATGTCATAAAATTTTTTTTTGGGGGATTGTAGTTGAATTTTTAAGGCGTCATGTCAAAAGGGTTCAAAATTATGCAAAGTAAGAATGCTTCAGAACTTGAAATCGATGAAACAAGGAAGAAAATTGAAGCCCAATACATTATTAATAAAAAATCATCTCCTTTGCTCATCTGTAATGATATGAGTATAAAGTTTTACAAAGAGGTTAAAATAATATGTCCGATATAATAGAACTCCAAATAAAATAAAATCATTTTTACACGAATTGCTAAAAATAGAATAGTATATTTGATGGATCTAGCCATTATTGCTAATTTTTTTTTTGATCAATATTAATAGTATTTGTGGTAAATTTTGATTTTGGTTCAACATTGCTAATTTTGATTTTTGGTTAATTGAAGTATTTTTGGTAAGTTATGATTGCTTTCACTATTGCTAATTTTGATTTTTGGTTAATATAAGTATTCCTTTTGATAAAATTGATTTTGGTCCATAATTGATTTGCATATGATGATAAGAATAAACTTAGATTAAGAAATTAGAGATATTTTTTAATTACAAAATCATTCGATTTAGAAAATTATGGTAATCATCTAATGCTTTTTCAAATGGAACTCCAACAAATCTAGGAGGCGTACATTAGGGTAAAAGAAAATGTAATATTAGAAATTATATAACAATAAACTTGTCTTTCCTTATCTTTTACACAAAATATATTGGAAAAGAAAATTTATCGGTGAGCATATAACGTATGAAATATTAATTTCGGTCATTACTTAAGAACTTAAAATCGATGAAACAAGGAAGAAAATTAAAGACCGATACATTATTGATGAAAACTCATCTCCGTTGCTCATCCGTAGTGATATGGGTGTAAAGTTTTACATAGAGGTTTAAAAGAGTTTTTGATACAATTTTTTTTTGAAAGAATGATACATATAAATTTCCATTCGTGGTGATTTATTTTTAATAGAAATATATTTATCGTTTGATGGAGTACTGATTAATAAAGTTTGATATCAAAACACAAGATAGATAATCAAGATGTATCTTTTAATTAAAGTTATATCTTATAGTAAATTATTTTCATAAAGATCTAAGTAGAATATTCTGAGATGTTTTGTAAAAACTTTATTCATTGGATATATATTTATTAATTAGAGATACAATTGTTACAAAAAGCATAACTTGATGAATAATAAAAATCAGCACCAATTTGTTTAGGCAAATACTTTAAAGTATTTACGTGTTTGTACTAAAATAACATAAATAAATCTACTCAATTGAAATCATTTTGTTTTCATCAAGAGTAATAAAGATGGGTTTAGGTATTGGTGGGTCTTCATTGTCACTAATGTGGCCATTCTCTATCTTGAGTTGTCCATAATTGCACAAGAGCAAAGCATATCTCATTCAAATAAATTCATCATCAATCCCAGAATATGATACTTGTAGTTCATCACTTAGAAACTCAGAGAACAAAGCAACAAATAGACCACAAAACCTGCATAATTTATCGTTTATTTATAGGCTAAAAATAATATTAAAAACAAACAATACAAGAAAACTGCAGTGTAACAGTACTAAAAACAATAGATAAAAGTGTCTGTATTTGTAAAAGAATCAAATGATAAGAGATATGAAAACAACGTACGTAAAAGAACTAAAAATAACAAGAAATACATCATTTTGCATGTGTAATAAAACTAAAATTAACAAGAATACATAATACTTTATACTTAACAAATTTAAATTAATGAGAGATACAAAATTATGCATAATAAACTAACTAAAAATAACAACAGATACATAATTATGCACTCATAACTGACTAAAAATAACAAGAGATACAAAATTATTCTTATATAACAGTCTCAAAGTAAAGAGAGATAGAAGAAAACTAAACTAAACATTCGAGAGATACAAACTAATATTTATGTAACAAACTCAGATAACAAGAGAGAAACACTAGTTATGTAAACATCTGAGATCACATTACAATAAGAGAACCAAAAGAATTCAAACTTACAGTGTATCATAGATGATATAAACAAACGATTCTCTGATATTTCTTATGTAACATTGACACGAGTAACTCGTTCATGATTGAATCACACACTTTCATCTTCTGAAATCGTCTATAATATCGTACAACATGAATTGGTCTTCTTTGTTTGCTTGTAGAACATCTATTTGAGAATCAATAGATTTATGTCAGGAAATAAGTTGAAACTAATCAAAGTTCACAAATAATCTATAAGTGTTTGAAATTTCTATAATATTTACAATTAGCAAAGAGAAACATTAGTTAAAAATCAACAACAGAAAACCATCACATCTTGTTCACAAAGAAGTTCAGAAACACAATTAGGAATAAGAAGATAGCTTATTTAAGATATTTACTTTTCCTATCCATGGACATGTAAACAGTTGCATAAATAGATTATCTGACATCAGAAAATTAAAGTTGAAGATGAGAAAACTTTCATAATTTAAAAATAGAATAATGGGATAGTAATAACAGGAGAGTAAAATGTTGCTTGATTTGCGTTGTCATTGATGTTGTTGTCGAATGTGTTGGGAGTATCCGAACTTTTAGGGATGAAGGAGGACGAAATCATGTATTGAGTTGTTAAAATTTAATCCGATAAAAATGGGTGTAGTTAGGATAAATCTGCACTTTTAATTAAAAATAATAAAAGTTGAGATATTTGTAATTTTTAAAAACTGAAAGGATTTTTAGTAATTTTAGTAACTTAAGTTGTGCTTTTATGAGATTTTTCTAAAAAAACAACAACACTACTTAAACCCTTAAATAAATGGGAAGCTTACATATTCGATCGAACGGTTAAAAATAATTATATTCGCTAGTTATATATGTGTGTGTGTGTGTATCTATAACATATTATAAGTGTGAAGACCCTTAAAAAAATGATTTGAACTTTTTGCCCTTCATTAAAAGATTGTGCAATAGACAAAATCATCTTTTTTCTATTTTTTAATTAATTATTATTTAATTATAATCCTAATATTTTTTTTACCTATTTATGAAAGGTAACAACTCGTAATTGAACTATAATTTTTAAATACATAAGTATAAATATTTAATTATTTTTTCATATTTAGATATTTAATTAATTTAAAAAAACAAATGAGATATTATTAAAGGACACTTTTAATTCCTATCAATTCTAGGAACCCTCCACTACTAGGAACCCTCTAATTTTTAAATTATTATAAAGTTTAAAATATATAATAAGAGGAAAATTCTATTATATTAGAAATCAATTTTCAGCAAATTCTATTCTATTAGGGATAGGAACACCCACGTTCTTATAATAACATCTACAACATAAATTTTGATGACATAGATATTCTTAAAACTATTTTTTCGATGAGCTCGAGAGGTGTGTTTATAATCGCAAAAAGATTAGAATTAATCATATTATTCTAATATCTCGATTATCATATTGTTTTGTTGTACTTTTTGTTCTATTGAAGTCTATATTATTGGTAATAAATGTTGATCGGAATTTGAAAATTTTTTTGTGTTCAGGTTAGATTTAATAGTAACGTTCGCCTCAATCAGACTTTGAGATTTTTTTTTGTAAAGCTTAGAGTTTAATCGTATTATTCTATATCTTGATAACATATTATTTTATTGTAGTTTACATGTGGTAGATGAATGTTCGATCGGTTTTTGAAGAATTTTTATGTAAATGTTAGGTTTAATCAAATTATTTGGTTAGTTTCTGATCTATTACTATCTATCTTTTTCTTATTATTTATTACTCTCTCCGTTTCAAAAAGAATGACCTACTTTCCTTTTTAGTCTGTTTAAAAAGAATGACCCTTTTTCTTTTTTTGGCAATACTTTAATTTCAACTTTCCACATGACATGTTTAGGACCACAAGATTAAAGGACATTTTGGTACATTTGATACAACTTTAATTTAGGGCCACAAGATTCAAAAGATTTTTTTCTTCTTAAATTTTGTGCCAAGTCAAAGTAGGTCATTCGTTTTGAAACGGAAGAAGTATGTGATAATACATGTCAGAGGAGACGATCAAGATACTGATATGTCACACATGTTAGGATGCCTAAAGCTGTCTACATTTGATCTTTATATCGATTAATGGTTTGACATGAAGTACGCGTGCAACACACGTACACTTGACTAGTATATATATGTGTGTATATATATATGTATATATATATTTACATACATACATATATATATATATATGTATGAGTGTATATATACATACATATATATACATATACATATACATATACATATATATACATATACATATACATATACACACATATATATATATATATATATATATATATATATATATATATATATATATATGCACTTGTCGCGATGCACCTTAACAAGTAAGCCTATCACCAAAACTGATACTAAAAGAGAAAAAAACAGAAATATCCTAAGATAAGTCTTCTAGAATGAAACTTGTAATACCCCGTATTTCTTTAGCATAATTTAAGTCCAAATACATGGGTATTCATATATAAATTTTTTGAAAATACTCAGTATTTTTACGTTTAGATCCTGCCATTGCGTGAAAAATTCAATTAGCTGTTCAACGATATAAAATTCGCCCAAATTCGATAACCGGATAAGACGTTATGGCAATTTTAAATTTTAGTCATTAAACACCATCATTTTGGTCAGTAGAGCATCGTGGATCCAGTCTAAATGAAGATTGTCAAAAATCAGTGAGCCTTCGCGATCATGGCGCATCGTACCAAGGCTCAATTTCACAATTGTCATTTTCTAATGTTGCTTCACGATAATGGTGTGTCGCGCCAAGGGTGAATTTTAGAATCAAAAGGGGCACCGCGATGCCTCTGCATCGTGCTAATGTTCCAAGTCCCTATTGTCAAATTCCGATGGCTTGGCGCGATAGTGGCGCATCGCGCCAAGGTGAAAAATTGAGATTTCAGTTCCTAACTCCGTGTTTTTAAATTCGTTTAGGGGTATTTGGGTCCTTTTTCATAGCCCTAATTAGCCTAAAACAAAAATGTTAACCCCTAAACAACCTAAATAAATATTCTTTATTCAATTACTCTCAAATTGACGATCCTCCTCTCAAGAACAAGAAACCCTAGCTCTTAAATTCAAGACCCAATCTCAAGAACTCACCATCAATCCTCCCAAATTCATTAACCCAGGTATGTTAGATGTTCATCCATGGATTCCTTTCACCCATGGAGTCCAAGTATCCGATTTTAGTTACAAAGTTATCTTCTTTTCAAGATTTATGATATTTAATTGTGATTTTAAACCATGAGTCTCCATGAACATCCAAGAATATTGATTTTATGTCACACTTTAATGAAATTGTCATTTTTATCAATTCCCACATGTTTCAAGGTTGTCATTCTTCGAATTAACTCATGATTGAGTGTCATTGATGTTGAAATCATGCTATTACTTTAATTTTATGCTATTTTCCATGAGTGACTTAAACTATGAGCACCAAGTGTTTGATACAATGCTTATAAGAATGAAAGTTTGCTAGAAATTCTCATGCTATGTCCTCTAAGTTTGATACTATTTTACTATTATTACTTTTGAGTCCTGGGGGTATTGAATGCCCGAAAACCATAGCTGTTTAATTAGTCTTGACTCAGTATCTTCAAAATAATGCAAAATAACTTATGAGCATTATTAGACCAGACAATTAAACTCAGAAATAGATAGTAACTCAGTGTTATTCAGTTAGGAGTAGGATTTAGCACTGAGCGAGTGTAGGGATGGTAGTTTCTCCACCAGATAGGCAGAGTTGCTAGTAGTAGTCCCTATACTCCAGAACTACGTAGCCAACGTAGGATATGAGAAGTCACCCTTCAGTACTTGATTATCTCGAAGGGGTCACCCATCAGATTAGGCTTGACACCCTTAGTCTTTCGGGATTGTACACCAGTATAGTGGATCCACACGGCCAGTGTAAGTACCCGTGGCACGGTATTAATACCCTTCCAACTGGGGTTACAGGTTGGACCCCAATTAGTTCAGATTGGGGCATGTTGGTTAGATGATACCTCCCACAGTTTCAGCTACAGTCTCAATCTAATAATTAGACTAGTAATTCAGTCTCAGTGTTATTTGACCAAAGAATACAGATATTAGTTATTTCAGTATTTTAGTTTACATATTTTATTCAGTTCATGTTATATGCTTGGTTATACACCCTCAGTATATACATATTTCACGTATCTTTAGAATTTATAGACATTCATGCATACATGGTATTTACAGATCTTACATATTTCCAGTATCTATAGATTCCATGCTCTCTATTCAGTACTCCATGTTTTATATGTATATTTATATAATTATTATTCCAGTTTATAAAACTATGCATATCAGCCTACCTTATTTAGCATACCAGTACATTCAAAGTACTGATCGTATACCTTTCTTTTGTGCTATGATGTATTATATCATAGGTTCTGATGCCCAGTTCTTGAATTACGCTTTGATTTTTTAGACTATCAGCCATAGCAGTGGTGAATCCTCATATTTTGAGGACAAATTATTTTACTTCATGTCTCTATTTCAGTAGTTAGAGGAGTTAGTTGGGGCCTATCCCATGAACTTGCAGTTATTCATTTTAGAGGCTTTTAAGACATTAGAGTCAGTTATTCAGTATTCAGACTTCAGTTGACATTCCAGTTTGTCATTCAGTTAATCTCTATAAGTATTTTTTTATTATTAGACTTAGATAGTCATTTTTTTAGATTTATAATTTAGTATTGGTTTCAGTTACTAAAACCTTATGGCATATCAGTTTTATGATTATGTTATTTGATGCTCATAGCAGGTACCAGTTCATGGGTTAGCTTATGGTCCCTTGGGACTGTAACCATCGTGTGACGCTCTGGGTGTACTCTCGGGGAGTTACAAACTTGATATCAGAGCCTAAGGTTTTAAAGTATTCTAGGAAGTCTGAAAGCCACATCAAGTAGAGTCTTGTGCATGTGTGTATAACTCACCACACTTATGGGCAAAGGGATACAAGGTGTTTAGGAAAATTTTCCCTTCTTTTAGTATTCATGTCGTGTGATTGGGCATGAGCTCATGTTAAAATCCTAGTCTAATCCATTTCTTCCTTCCGTTTACAGAACATACCTCCTAAGAAAACTAATAGAAGAGGAGTAGGAAACCGGCCAGCACCTCCGCCCATCCAGGTAGATCGTCTAGACGAGCATGTCTTTCACACAGAATTTAGGGCTGCGTTCACTACTCAAGCTAATTTCATAGAACACAGAATAAATATCCAGCCGCTGTTCAGGACAACCCAGTGGCTAACACTGCTGCAACTAGGATTTGGGACTTCACCCGGATGAGTCCTCCTTCTTTTACTGGATTCAAGTCTGAAGAGAATCCATAAGAATTCTTAGATATGGTTCAGAAAGTAACAGATGCTATAGGGGTGACATCTAGTAAGAGTGCTGAGTTAGTTGCATATCAATTGCAGGATATAGTCCATACATGGTTTAAGCAGTAAAATTTCGATAGGGGTGTTGATGTAGGGCCTGTAGAATGGGAAGAGTTTTCCACAACTTTCTTAGATAGATTATTCCCATTAGATTTGAAGGAGGCCAAGGTTTTAGAATTTATTAACTTGAGGTAGGGCAACATGAGAGTGAAGGAGTATTCCCTCAAGTTTACTCAGCTATCTAGATCTGCTCCTCATGTTGTAGCGGATAATAGATCCAAGATGAGTAAATTTGTCTCTAGAGTGTCTGATAGTATGGTCAAGAAGTGTAGGACCACAATCCAAATTAACGAGATGGACCTGTCTAGGCTGTTGGTCTATGCTCAATAGATAGAGGAGCAGAAGATTAAGTAAAAAGAGAGTAGGGAACAAGAGTGTTAGGATGGGTAGTTTTAATTTAAGTAAGCCAAGGTTAAAAGGTGGTAACCATCCTTAGTTTCATTAGAGGTCGTCAATCCCAGCACCCTTTTCGGCCAGTTCTCCCATACCTAAATTCAAAAATGATAATCGGGATAGGGTGCCAGGATCTAAGACCCAAGAAAGTGTTAATAGTGCAGTACGAATCCTTTATGTCAAATATGTGGCAGACACCATAAGGGTGAGTATAAAGCTGACAGTGATGAGTGCTTTGGGTATGGCAAGCCAGGCTATCAGATTCAGAAGTATCCATTAGTTGCTTAGAAAGGTAGTGAGTTACGCCAATAGGGCTAGTCCCATCTGTCATCAGTTCCACCCGGTCAACGAACTCAGCAGGGTGCCGCTTCTAGTACTACCACCGATCAGCATCCGAGCAAATTATATCCTCTTCAATTCTGACAAGATCAGAAAAATTCTCCTGACGTTGTTACTGGTATGTTGTAGGTCTTTCATTTACATGTTTATACTTTACTAGACCCTGGAGCTTCTCTTTCTTTTGTAACTCCATATATAGCTGTCAACTTCAAAGTCAGTCTCAAAACTCTATCAGAACCCATTTTTGTGTCTTCCCCAGCAGGTGTTTCCATTGTAGCCAAGCAGGTATATAGGAACTGTCCGGTCATAATATATCAAAAATTTACTTTAGTTGATCTCGTGGAGTTAGAGATGACCAATTTTGACGTTATTCTCGGCATGGATTAGCTCCACTCATGCTATACTTCAGTCGATTATAGAAATAGAATAGTTCACTTTCAGTTTCCAAATGAACCAGTCCTTGAATGGAGGGGTAGTACTATAGCTCTTAGGGGTCAGCTTGTTTCGTACCTTAGAGCGAGAAAGATGATATCCAAAGGGTGTATTTACGATTTTGTTCAAGTCAAAGACTCTAAATCAGAAACTCCAACCATTGAATTGATTTCAGTTGTCAGGGAATTTCCAGATGTGTTCCCTGAGGATCTTCCCGGAGTTCCTCCCGTAAGGGAAATCGACTTTGGAGTAGACCTTCTCCCAGACACTCAACCCATATCTATTCTGCCATATAGAATGGTTTTTATTGAACTCAGAGAGTTAAAAGAACTATTAACGAATCTCCTATATAAGGGATTTATTAGGCCTAGCATCTCTTCGTAGGGTGCACCAGTTCTATTCGTGCATAAAAAAGACGGTTCTCTCAAAATGTGCATTGACTATCGTTAGTTGAACAAAGTCACCATCAAGAATAAATATTCACTTCCAAGAATCGATGATTTGTTTGACCAACTTCAGGGTGCTAGTTTATTTTTCTAAGATAGACCTCAGATCAGTCTATCATCAGCTCAGGGTCAGGGAATGTGACATTCCAAAAATATCTTTCTGAACTCGGTATGGTCACTTCAAATTTCTAGTCATGTTCTTTAGTCTTACAAATGCCCTAACAACTTTTATAGACTTAATGAATTTTGTGTTCAAGCAGTACTTGGACATGTTTGTTATAGTCTTCATTGATGACATTCTTGTTTACTCCCATAGCAAAAATGATTATGCAGACCATCTCAGAATACTATTACAGACTCTTAGAGCCCATCAGTTGTTTGCTGAATTTAGTAAAGATGAATTCTGGCTAAGATCTATAGCTTTTTTTGGCCATATCATTTTCGGTGATGGCATTAGAGTTGATTCTCAAAAGACGGAGGCGGTGAGAAACTGGCCTAGACTCATTTCTCTATCAGACATCAGGAGTTTCTTGGGTTTAGCTGGCTATTACCATCATTTTATTGAAGGGATTTTGTCTATTGCATCCCCCATGTACAGATTGACTCAGAAGAAAGTTAAATTTTAGTGCTCAAATTTATGTGAGAAGAGTTTTCAGGAGTTGAAGACTCGACTCACCTCAGTCCCAGTTTTGACTTTTTCAGATAGTTTTGATGGGTTTGTTGTGTACTGTGATGCATTTAGAGTAGATTTGGGTTGTGTCCTCATGCAGAGGGGTAAAGTCATATCCTACGGCTCTAGATAACTTAAGATCTATGAGAAGAATTACCCTACCCATGATCTGGAGTTAGTAGCTGTAGTGTTTGCCTGAAAGATTTGGTGGCATTACTTGTATGGAGTGTAGGTTGATGTGTTCACATATCACAAAATCCTTCAGTATGTATTCTCTCAGAAAGATTTAAACTTGCGTCAGAGAAGGTGGTTAGAGTTTTTTAAAGATTATGATATGAGTGTTCTGTATCATCTGGTTAACCCTAATGTAGTGGCTGATACTCTCAGTAGATTATCTATGAACAGTGTTGCTCATGTTGAGGATGGTAGGAAGAAGTTATCTCAGGAAGTTCATCAGCTTGCCCGACTAGGTGTCCTCTTAGTCGATTCAGCAGAAGGTAGTGTATAGGTGTAGAGTAGCTCAAAATTATCTCTAGTTTTCGAGGAAAAGAAAAAGTATGACAGAGATCCCAGTCTAGTTAAGTTGAAAGAATCAGCCAAGGATTAGATGGTAGAGGTTTTCTCTGAAGAGGGAGATGGTGTTCTGTGTTTTCAGGGTCAGCTATGTGTTCCTGGTGTAGATAAATTTAGGTAATGAATTTTAGTAGAAGCGCATAGCGCACGTTACTCTATTCATCCAGGGGTCACTAAGATGTACCATGATTTGCGGGAGATCTATTGGTGGAGTAGGATGAAGAGGGACATTGTAGAGTTTGTAGCTAAGTGTTCTACATGTTTGCAGGTTAAGATTGAGCACTAGAAACCTAGTGGGTCCATCCAGGAGTTTAGTATTCCCACTTGGAAGTGGGAGGAAGTGAATATGGGACTTTATGACAGGTTTGCCTCATACCTACCATCAGTATAATTCTAATTGGGTTATCATAGACAATATGACCAAATCAACTTATTTCTTACCAGTCCGTACCTCTTATTCAGCTAAGGACTATGCCAAACTCTACCTCAGAGAGTTGGTTAGGTTGCACAGTATTCCCTTATCTATTATCTCAAACACAGGTACCCAATTTACCTCTCATTTCTGGAAAACATTCCAAAAGGGTCTTGATACCCAAGTCCATCTTAGTACAACCTTCCACCCTCAGACCGACAGTCAAGCAGAAAGGACCATTTAAACTCTTGAGGATATTTTGAGAGCATGCGTAGTTGATTTTAAAGGTAGTAGGGATGACCACTTGCCTTGGATTGAATTTGTATATAATAACAACTATCATTCCATTGTTCAAATGGCTCCGTTTATGGCTCTCTATGGTAGGATATGTATATCTCCAATTTGTTGGTTTGAAGTGGGTGAGGCCACAGTAGTAAGGCCTGACTTGGTGTTTGATTCATTAAAGAAGGTTCAGTTGATCAGAGAAAGGCTTAGGGCAGCCCAGAGCCGACAGAAATCCTATGTAGATGTGAGGATAAAGGATCTCGAGTTTGAGGTCGGTGATTTTGTATTTTTGAAAATATCTCCCATAAAGGGAGTGAAGAGGTTTGTCAAGAAGGGGAAACTCAGTCCTCAATATGTTATTCCCTATAGAATTCTTAGTCATTTCGAAAAGGTAGCTTACAAGCTTGAGTTACCTTCAGATCTAGCTTCAGTACACCCAATGTAACATATCTCATTGTTGAAGAAGTGTAATGGTGATCTATCTATAGTTGTTCCCTTAGAATATGTAGATGTTCAGAACAGTATTTTCTATGAAGAAGTTCCAGTCAAAATTCTTAATCATCAAGTTCTTAGACTAAGGAACAAAGAAATTCCTCTAGTCAAAGTTCTTTGGTGGAATTAGTTCGTTGAGGGAGCCACTTAGGAAGCTGAAGAAGATATGCTAACCAATCTTCTTAAGATTTCTCTTTATCATGCTCAGTTTTAGTTGCAGATCATGTTCATATAAGTAGTGCATTCAAAAATCAGTTCATCCATGTATTCCAAGCATCATATATGCATGTTTAGTGTGTAAGTTTAGTCCATCAGTTTCCTCAGCTTAACTAGTCTCATTTGAAGCTGAATGATTCCAAGGGGGAGATATTATAATACCCATATTTCCCTAGCATAATTTAAGTCCCGATACATGAGTATTCATACATAATTTTTTTGAAAATACTCAGTATTTTTCAGTTTAGATCCTGCCATTGCGTGGGAATTCAATTAGCTTTCCAATGATATAAAATTCTCCCAAATCCGCTAACCGGGTAAGAAGTTATGTCAATTTTAAGTTTCAGTCGTTAAACACCGTCATTTTGGTCAGTAGAGCATCACGGAGCCAGTCTAAATGACAATTGTCAAAAATCAGTGAGCCTCCGTGATCATGGCGCGTTGCACTAAGGCTTAGTTTCACAATTGTCCTTTTCCAGTATTGCTTCGCGATAATGGCGTGTCGCGCCAAGGGTGAATTTCAAAATCAAAAGTGGCTCCGCGATGCCTCCACTTTGCGCCAATGTTCCAGGTCCTAATTGTCAAATTTCGGTAGCTTGGCGCGATAGTGGCGCATCGGGCCAAGGCCAAAAAATAGGATTTTAGTTACCTGCACCGAGTTTTTAAATTTATTTAGGGGTATTTGGGTCATTTCCCATGGCCCTAATTAGCCTAAAACACGAAATTTAACCCCTAAACAACCTAAATAATCATTCTTTATTCAATTACTCTCAAATTGATGATCTTCCTCTTAAGAACAAGAAACCCTAGCTCTCAAATTCAAGACCCAATCTCAAGAACTCACCATCAATCCTCTCAAATTCATTAACCCAGGTATGTTAGATGATCATCCATGAATTTCTTTCACCCATGGAGTCCAAGTATCCTATTTTAATTACAAAGTTTTCATCGTTGTTATCAACTCCCACATGTTTCAAGGTTTTCATTCTTCAAATTAACTCATGATTGAGTGTCATTGATGTTGAAATCAGGCTATTACTTTAATTTTATGCTATTTTCCACGAGTGACTTAAAATATGAGCACCAAGTGTTTTATACAATGCTTACAAGAATGAAAGCTTGCTAGAAGTTTTCATGCTATGTCCTCTAAGTTTAATACTATTTTACTAATATTACTTTAGAGTCCTGGGGGTATTGAATATCCAAAAACCATAGCTGTTTAATTAGTCTTAACTCAGTAACTTCAAAATAATTTAAGAATACATTATGAGCATTATTAGATCAGGCAGTTAAACTCAGAAATAGATAGTAACTCAGTGTCATTCAGTTGGGAGTAGGATTTCACACCGAGCGAGTGTGAAAATGGCGGTTTCCCCGTGAAATAGGCAGAGTCGTGATGTGCTAGATTTTTGTAGCACATTTAAGA
>NC_061121.1:20306771-20340084 GCF_002878395.1 Capsicum annuum | reverse complement strand
GATGTTATTTCTTAAGATTTTTTAGGAAAGTCAAGATGCATGGAAATAAATAACAATGGAGGAAAAGAGTAAAATCTGGTACAAGTAAGCTGATATGAGTCTGACGACATTTCTTGCAAGCCGTCAGAGATGTGGTAAGCTACCAGAAAAAGGCGTAAGGAAGAACAGTGAAGAAGAGTTGCTGGATGAAGGTGACGACATTCTCAATATGTCGTCAAAAGTGTGGTAAACCGTCAGAATATGCCGTCAGAGTGAGGCAGAACAGGTGAAATAAGTTAAAGGTCTGACGACATTTCCTACACACCGTCAGAAGTGTAGTAAGCCATCATAGGACATCGTCAGAGTGAGGCAGAACAGGTTAAGATGTCTCGACTTCTGACAACATATCTGAGACGCCGTCAGAAGCCTGACAACCAACACCTATATGGCATCACCTAAATCCAAGCCCAGCTGTGATTTTGTTATTTTATTTCCTTAATTAGGCTTTAGTATAAATAGCAGTTTTTAGGGGTTTTAAGGAGGAATAATTCATCTATCAGAAAATTAACCTAGGGAAGAGAGGCACGTAACATTTCTCTCTTACATCAATTATTCTTCTTGTTTGTATCAACTATTTTTGGGTTTCTACCTTGTGATTCAATTGAATAAACTACTTGCTGTTTTCCATCTAATCGTAAGTTATCCTTATCATTATGAATTCAACTTGTGATTTTATTCATCAAATCATGAGCGGCTAATTCAATTAACCGGGGTTATGGGATCCATGGATTAGGGTTTGATATGATACTATGTGTTTTAACAGATTTAAAGAGTAGTGGAGCATCTTGAAATTCTGTTGTTTTAACTGAAATCTAGTGGTTGCAAACATTAGGTTATGCCTTAGGTTTTATTTGTTTCTAACGGAGAAATAGACTAGAGGTCGTGAATTATCAACAGGGAATCGGAAGCTACCAACCTTCTGTTTAATGATTAATGACGTAACTGGATTAATCTACCTGATATAACATCCTATTAGAAATAGATAAGTTATCTAAGTTCGAGAGAATTAGATAATAAATTGTCTAGTGAGGTCGAGAGATAAGTCAGATAGTATAATCGTCAGGGATATTCTACTGTTCTAATCATTTCAAGAATCTCTCGCATTACCTAGTATCTGTCAATTCCCAAAACCCTTGGTGAACATAGCTCTGGTTTCCCATTTATATTGATTACAAACATTATTATGGAAGTGACAACATTACTTGATACTTTCAAAACCCCCATCTTAATTTTATATTTTCGTACCATTTGTTTGAATTGAACTTGTAGCTATAGCTTCAAATTAGCTTAATTGCCACTCACATTGTTCCCTGTGGATTCGACCCCGACTCTAAAGTTGGGTAAATATATTGATGACGACCGCTTTACACTAATTTGAGGTGTAAGTTGAGCGTTATCAAGTCACTAGTAGCAATCCTAATACTCTAGAACTACGTAGCTAGTGTAGGATATGCGTATTCTTCCATCAGTTTAGGCTTGATTATCTCGTAGGGGTCACCCATCAGATTAGGCTTGACACCCTTAGTCCTTCCGGATAGTACAACAACATAGTGGATCCACACAGCCAGTATTAGTACCTGTGGCACTGTATTAACACCCTTTCAACTGGGGTTACAGGTTAGACCCCAATTAGCTTAGATTGGGGCATGTCGGTTAGATGATACCTCCCATAATTTTAGCCACAGTCTCAGTCTAATAATTAGACCAGTAATTCAGTCACTGTGTTGTTTGACCAATGCATACAGATATCAGTTATTTCAGTATATCAGTTTACAGATTTGATTTAGTTCATGTTATATACTTGGTCATGCACCCCCAGTATATACAGATTTCACATATCTTCAGTATTTATAGACTTTTTGGCATACACAGTATTTACAGATCTCATATATTTCTAGTATCTACAGATTCTATGCTCTCTATTCAGTACTCAATGTTTTACATGTATATTCAGATAATTATTATTCCTATTTATAAAACCATGCATATTAACCTACTTTATTTAGCATACCGGTACATTCAAAGTACTGATCGCATACCTTTCTTTTGCGCTATGGTGTATTATATCATAGGATCTGACGCCTAGTTCACGAATCGCGCTTAGACTTCTCAGACTATCAGCCATAGCAGTGGTGAGTCCACATATTTCGAGGAAAGATTATTTTAATTCATATCTCTATTTCAGTAGTTAACAAAGTTAGTTGGGGCCTGTCCCATCAACTCATAGTTATTTAGTTTAGAGGCTTTTCAGACATTAAAGTCAGTTATTCTATATTCAGACTACAGTTGACATTACAGTTAGTCATTCTGTTTATATCTATCATTATTTTTTTTATTATTAGACTCAGATAGTCATTTTTTAGATTAGTAATTTAGTATTGGTTTCAGTTATTAAAACATTATGACATATCAGTAAATCTTCTGCATTTACGATTATGTTATTCAGTGCTCACAGCAGGTACCAGCTCATGGGTTAGCTTATGGTCCCTCGGGACTATAAGCTCCGTGTGACGCCCAGGGTGTACTCTCGGGGCGTTACAAAGCTGAACCATATAAGTAATCATAACAATGCGAAATGAACTTATCCAAAATACCAATCATCCCCAAAACTAGGTGTCAATAGTATAAGAACTACTAATACAATCCAAGAGTCAAATACATCAAAAAATAACCACAAAGGAATAATATCTGTCTCCAAATACTAATAAAGATATAACAACTGTAGAAAGATAGAGGTGAATTTTGGACGCATTTATGTCCAACACCTACCTTGGAAGCTCTAACAGTCGTTCATGTCAAGAGAGCTGAGGCACAATTAAGCTAGGACCTTCGCCGAAAGGGCGCAATAGGCATGAGTACGGTCCACTTGTACTCAGTAGGTATCATAGGCCGTCCAAGCAAAGTAGTAAATAAAGCATACAAAATATACACTAAGGACACATCACATGAAATCAGAAAATGTCTTACAATGGTAGCCTACGCCGCTTGCACTAACAGTTGTAATATATCTTACATATATTACAATATCACACCAAGATAGAACAAAAGTACATATTATATCACATATAAGAAGAACAAGGAGGAACAAGCATATGCAAGATCATCAAATATAAGTAAGAAGATATGATGAATACATAAATGACAAGTCAATATGGAAATACAACACAACATAACACAACAAATTAAGTGCAATGATGATGATGATGATAAAGGTGATGCATGAGGTCATCGCACAACCTCTGGGATCATCGCACAATCCCCGTATACACCTACGGAGGTAATCCTCTCAATGTAGCACCCATGGGGGGTTTGTCAAACCATATAAAATACACATTTCTCATATCTCTTTTTCAGAAAATCCCTAGAAAAGGGTTTTATAAGGTGTTACAATATCTCCTCCCCGGCACATGCCTCAAGGAGGGTTTCAAAAAGATGTTGCCAGTGTTTCTCAAATATTGCCACGGTGGTAATAATGTTTCATGAATGAATATGATATGAGGATGTAATGTTAACAACCAATCACAATGAGTATTTTCACAATCAACCACAATGATATATTTCCACAACCATGTGAGCTAATATCCACTCATTATTTTAGTTTCATCCATTAATTCCCCCTTGTCTCATATGCTAAATAAAGTATTAATATAATCACAATACAACAATGGTACCATATTAAGTATCTTAATAACACAATACAATTATTCACATATATTCAAGACTATTAATACACAAACGACCCTACACGGTTACACATATCATATAATAACTCAATTTTGACAATTATATCACATAGGGGCCCCCACATGAACACAACACATAAATAACCATTTTTCATGAATATTTCCGTCCCTTAAATATGCATTTTATATCATCATTTACTATCTAGCCCAGTCTGGAAGAGCTAAGTCATAACCTATCTTAAAAGCCAAAATCGGTCTGCTACTCTTAGTTTACATATTTTATTCAGTTCATGTTATATGCTTGGTCATGCACCCTCAATATCTACAAATTTTATGTATCTTTAGTATTTGCAGACTTTCATGCATACTCGATATGTATAAATTTTTCATATTTCCAGTATCTACAGATTCCATGCTCTCTATTCAGTACTCCATGTTTTACGTGTATATTTATATAATTATTATTCCTATTAATAAAACCATGCATATCAGCCTACCTTATTTAGCATACCAGTACATTCAAAGTACTGATCGCATACCTTTCTTTTATGCTATGATGTATTATATCATAGGTTCTGACACCCAGTTCTCGGATCGTGCTTAGATTTCTTAGAGTATCAGCCGTAGCAGTGGTGAGTCCTCATATTTCGAGGACAAATTATTTTACTTCATGTCTCTATTTCATTATTTAACAAAGTTAGTTGGGGCCTATCCCATCAACTCACAGTTATTTAGTTTAAAGGCTTTTCAGTCATTAGAGATATTTTTTAGTTTTCAGACTTTAGTTGATATTACATTTTGTCATTCTGTTTATCTCTATCAGTATTTTTTTATTATTAGACTTAGATAGTCATTTTTTCAGATTCATAATTTAGTATTGGTCTTAGTTATTAAAACCTTATGGCATATCAGTTAATCTTTTGCATTTATAATTATGTTATTCGGTGCTCACAATAGGTACCAGGTCATGGGTTAGCTTATAGTCCCTTGGGACTGTAAGCACTGTGTGACGCCCAGGGTGTACTCTCAAGGCATTACAAACTTAGTATCAGAGCCTAAGGTATTAAAGTGTTCTAGGAAGTCTAAAAGCCATGTCAAGTAGAATCTTAGGCACGGGTGTATAGCACGCCACACTTATGGGCAAGAAGCTACAAGGTGTTTAGGAAAAGTTTCCCTTTTTTGAGTATTCATGTCGTGTGATTGAGCATGAGCTCATATTAAACTCCTAGTCTAATCTATTTTTTACTTTATTTATAGAACATGCCTCCCAAAAAAAATTATAGAAGAAGACCAGGAAACCAGCCAGTACCTCCGCCCATCCAGGCAGATCCTCTAGATGATCATGTATCTAACACAGAATTTAGGGCTGCGTTCACTATTCTAGACAATTCTTTAGCAGCACAGAATAAATGACCATCTGTTGTTCAGGCCAACCCAGTGGCTAACACTGCTGCAACTAGGATTCGGGACTTCACCCAGATGAATCCTCCTTCTTTCATGGGATCGATCCATAGAAATTCTTAGATATAGTTCAGAAGGTAACAGATGCTATAGAGGTGACATTTAGTAAGAGTGCTAAGTTAGCTGCTTATCAATTACAGGATGTAGTCCATACATAGTTTAAGCAGTGGAATGTTGATAGGGGTGTCGATGCAGGTCCTGTAGAATGGGAAGAGTTTGCCACAACTTTCTTAGATAGATTCTTCCTATTGGAGTTGAGGGAGACCAAGGTGTTAGAATTTATTAACTTGAGGTATGCAACATTAGCGTGAAGGAGTATTCCCTCAAGTTTACTCAGCTAGCTAGTTCTACTCCTCATGTAGTAGCGGATAATAGATCCAAGATGAGTAAGTTTGTGTCTAGAGTGTCTGATAGTATGGTAAGGAGTATAGGACCACAATGCTGATTAGCGAGATGGAATTGTCTAGGATGATGGTCCATGCTCAATAGATAAAAGAGCAGAAGATTAAGGAGAAAGAGAGATGGGAACAAGAGGGTTAGGATAGGTGGTTTTAATTTAAGTGAGCTAAGGTTAGAAGGTGGTAACCGTCCTTAGTATCATTATAGGTCTTCAATCCCAAATTCAGAAATGATAATTGGGATAGGTCACCAGGCTCTAAGACCTAAGAAAGTGTTAACAGTGCACGTACGAATCCTTTATGTCAGAAATGTGGCAGACACCATCAGGGTGAGTGTAAAGCTAACAGTGATGTGTGATTTGGGTGTGGTAATCTAGGCCATCGGATTTGGGAGTGTCAGGTAGTTTCTTAGAAAGGTAGTGAGTTGTGCCAAAAGGGCCAGTCCTATTAGTCATCAGTTCCACCTGGTCATCCAACTCAACAGGGTGTCGCTTCCAGTGCTACCAGCAGTCAGTGTCCGAACAAATTATATGCTCTTCAGTTCTGACAAGTATTCCTTGCATCATATATGCATTTTTAGTGTGTAAGCGTATTCCATCAGTTTTCTCAGCTTAACCAGTCTCATTTGAAGCTGAATGATTCCAAGGAGGAGATATTATAATATCCAGTATTTCCCTAGCATAATTTTAGTCCCAAATAAATGATTATTCATATATAAAATTTTTGATAATACCCAGTATTTTCAGTTTAGATCCTTTCATTGCGTGGGAAATTTAATTAGCTTTCCAACGATATAAAATTTGCGCAAATCTGATAATCGGGTAAGAAGTTATTGCAATTTTAAGTTTCAGTCGTTAAACACCATCAGTTTGGTCAGTAGAGCATCGCGGAGCCAGTCTAAATGACAATTGTCAAAAATCAGTGAGCCTCCGCGATCATGGTACATCGTACCAAGGCTTAATTTCATAATTGTCCTTTTCCAGTGTTGCTTCGCGATAATGGCGTGTTGCACCAAGGGTGAATCTTAGAATCGAAAGGGGCACTGCGATGCCTCCACATCGCGCCAATGTTCCATGTCCTAATTGTCAAATTTTAGTGGCTTGGCGCGATAGTGGCATGTTGTACCAAGGTAAAAAATTGGGATTTCAGTTCCCAGCTCCGAGTTTTCAAATTTATTTAGGCGTATTTGGGTCTTTTTCCATGGACCTAATTAGCCTAAAACACAAAATTTAACCCCTAAACAACCTAAATAATCATTCTTTATTCAATTACTCTAAATTGAAGATCCTCCTCTCAAGAACAAGAAACCCTATCTCTCAAATTTAAGACCCAATCTCAAGAACTCATCATCATTCCTCTCAAATTCATTAACCCGGATATGTTAGATGTTCATCCATGGGTTTCTTCCACCCATGGAATCCAAGTATCTGATTTTAATTACAAAGTTATCATCTTTTCAAGATTTATGATATTTAATTGTGATTTTAAACCATGAGTCTCCATTAACATCAAAGAATATTGATTTTATGTCATACTTTAATGAAATTATCATTGTTATCAATTCCCACATGTTTCAAGGTTGTTCTTCTTCAAATTAACTCATGATTGAGTGTCATTGATGTTGAAATCATGCTATTACTTTAATTTTATGCTATTTTCCTTGAGTGGCTTAAACTATGAACACCAAGTGTTTGATAAAATGCTTACAAAAATGAAGGTTTGCTAGAAGTTTTCATGCTATGTCTTCAAAGTTTGATACTATTTTACAATTATTACCTTTGAGTCCTGGGGGTATTGAATACCTAAAAACCATATCTGTTTAATTAGTCTTGACTTAGTATCTTCAAAACAATTTCAGAATACATTATGAGCATTATTAGATCAGACAGTTAAACTCAGAAATAGATAGTAACTAAGTGTCATTCAGTTAGGAGTAGGATTTAGCACAGAGCGAGTGTAGGGATGGGACTTTCCTCGTCAGATAGGCAGAGTCTCTAGTAAAAGTCCCTATACTCCAAAACTATGTAGCTAGTGTAGGATATGAGAATTCACCCATCAGCTTAGGCTTGATTATGTCGCAAGGGTCACCCATCAAATTAGGCTTGACACCCTTAGTCCTTCGGAACAGTACATCAGTATAGTGGATCCACACAACCAGTATTAGTTCTCGTGGCATGGTATTAACACCCTTCCAACTGGGGTTACAAGTTAGACCTTAATTAGCTTAGATTGGTGCATGCCGGTTAGATAATACCTCCCATAATTTCAGCCACAGTCTCAGTATAGTAATTACACCAGTAATTCAGTCTCAGTGTTTCTTGACAAAAGCATACAAATATTAGCCATTTCAGTATTTCATTTTATAGTTTTGATTTAGTTCATGTTATATGCTTGGTCATGCACCCTCAGTATATACTTATTTCACGTATCTTTAGTATTTATAGAGATTCATGCATACATGATATTTACAGATCTTACATATTTCCCGTATCTATAGATTCCATTCTCTCTATTCAGTACTCCATGTTTTACATGTATATTCATATAATTATTATTCCTGTTTATAAAACCATGCATATCAGCCTATCTTATTTAGCATCCCAGTACATTCAAAGTACTGATCGTATACCTTTCTTTTTTGCTATGATGTATTATATCATAGGTTTTGATGCCCAATTCTCCAATTGCGCTTCGTTTTTTCAGACTATTAGCTGTAGAAGTGGTGAGTCCTCATATTTTGAGGACAAATTATTTTACTTCATGTCTCTATTTCAGTAGTTAGAAGAGTTAGTTGAGGCCTATCCCATCAACTCATAGTTATTCAATTTAGAGGCTTTTCAGACATTAGAGTCAGTTATTTAGTATTCAGACTTCAGTTGACATTCCAGTTTATCATTCAGTTTATCTCTATTAGTATTTTTTTATTATTAGACTCAGATAGTCATTTTTTTAGATTCATAATTTAGTATTAGTTTCAGTTACTGAAACCTTATGGCATATTAATTTTATAATTATGTTATTTGATGCTCACAATAGGTACTAGTTCACGAGTTAGCTTATAATTTTTTGGGACTGTAACCACCCTGTGACGCCCTGGGTGTACTCTTGGGGCGTTACAAACTTGATATCAGAGCCTAAGGTTTTAAAGTGTTCTAGGAAGTCTGAAAGCCACGTCAAGTAGAGTCTTGTGCATGGGTGTATAACCCGCCACACTTATGGGCAAGGGGCTACAAGGTGTTTTGGAAAAGTTTCCCTTCTTTCAGTATTCATGTCGTGTGATTGAGCATGAGCTCACATTAAAATCCTAGTCTAATCCATTTCTTCCTTCCATTTATAGAACATACCTCCTAAGAAGACTAATAGAAGAGGAGTAGGAAACCAGCCAGCACCTCCGCCCATCTAGGCAGATCCTCTAGACGAGCATGTCTTTCACATAGAATTCAGGACTGCGTTTATTGCTCAAGCTAATTTCATAGCATCAAAGAATAAATGGCCAGCCGCTATTCCAGCCAACCCAGTGGCTAACACTACTGCAACTAGGATTTGGGACTTCACCCGGATGAGTCCTCCTTCTTTCACTGGATTCAAGTCTAAAGAGGATCCACAGGAACTCTTAGATATGGCTCAGAAGGTAACAGATGCTATAGGGGTGACATCTAGTGAGAGTGCTGAGTTAGCTGCATATCAATTGCAGGATGTAGTCCATACATGGTTTAAGCAGTAAAAGGTTGATAGGGGTGTCGATGTAGGGCCTGTAGAATGGGAAGAGTTTGCAACAACTTTCTTAGATAGATTATTCCCATTAGAGTTGAGGGAGCCCAAGGTGTTAGAATTTATTAACTTAAGGTAGGGAAACATGAGCGTGAAGGAGTATTCCCTCAAGTTTACTCAGCTATCTAGATCTGCTCCTTATGTTGTAGCAGATAACAGATCCAAGATGAGTAAATTTATCTCTCAAGTGTTTGATAGTGTGGTCAAGAAGTGTAGGACCATAATGCAGATTAACGAGATGGACTTGTCTAGGCTGATGGTCCATGCTCAACAGATAGAGAAGCATAAGATTAAGGAGAGAGAAAGTAGGGAATAAGAGTGTTAGGATGGGTAGTTTTAATTTAAGTGAGCCAAGGTCAGAAGGTGGTAACCATGCTTAGTTTCATTAGAGGTCGTCAATCCCAACACCCTCTTTAGCTAGTTCCCCCATACCCAAATTTAGAAATGATAATCGGGATAGGGTGCCAGGCTCTAAGACCCAAGAAAGTGTTAACAGTGCACGTATGAATCCTTTATGTTAGAAATATGGCAGACACCATAAGGGTGAGTGTAGAGCTAACAGTGATGAGTGCTTTAGGTATGGAAAGACAGGCCATTGGATTTAGGAGTGTTCGGTAGTTGCTTAGAAAGGTAGTGAGTTGCGCCAATAGGCTAGTCCCATGAGTCATCAGTTCCACACGGCCGCCCACCTCAGCAGGGTGCCACTTTCAGTACTACCAGCGATCAGCATCCGAATAGATTATATGCTCTTCAATTCTGACTAGATCAGAAAAATTCTCCTGACGTTGTTGCTGGTACATTACAGGTCTTTCATTTACATGTTTATGCTTTACTGGACCCTGGAGCTTCTCTTTCTTTTGTAACTCCATATATAGCCGTCAACTTCAAAGTCAGTCCCGAAACTCTAGCAGAACCCATTTTTGTGTCTTTCGCAGCAGGTGTTTCCATTGTAGCCAGGCAGGTATATAGGAACTCTCTGGTCACAATATCTCAAAAAGTTACTTTAGTTGATCTCGTAGAGTTAGAGATGACAGATTTTGACGTTATTCTTGGCATGGATTGGCTCCTCTCATGCTATAATTCAGTTGATTATAGAAATAGAATAGTTCAATTTCAGTTTCCAAATGAACCAGTCCTTGAATAGAGAGGTAGTACTATAGCTCTTACGGGTTAGCTTGTTTCATACCTTAGAGAGAGAAAGATGATATCCAAAGGGTGTATTTACGATTTTGTTCAAGTCAAAGACTCTAACTCAGAAACTCCAGCCATTGAATCAGTTTCAGTAGTCAGCGAATTTCCAGATGTGTTCCCTGAGGATCTTCCCGGAGTTCTTCCCGCAAGGGAAATCAACTTTGGAATAGACCTTCTCTCAGACACTCAAACCATATCTATTCCGCCATACAGAATGGTTTCTACTGAACTCAGAGAGTTAAAAGAACTATTGACAGATCTCATATATAAGGGTGCACCAGTTCTATTCGTGCATAAAAAAGATGGTTCTCTCAAAATGTGCACTGACTATCGTCAGTTGAACAAAGTCCCCATCAAGAATAAATATTCACTTTCTAGAATCGATGATTTGTTTGACCAACTTCAGGGTGCTAGTTTTTTTTCTAAGATAGACCTCAGATCAGGCTATCATCAGCTCAGGATCAGGGAATGTGACATTCCAAAAATATCTTTCTGAACTCGGTATGGTCACTTCAAATTTCTAGTCATGTACTTTAGTCTTACAAATGTCCTAACAACCTTTATAGACTTAATGAATTTTGTGTTCAAGCAGTACTTGGACATGTTTGTTATAGTCTTCATTGATGACATTCTTGTTTACCCCCATAGCAAAAATGATTATGCAGACCATCTCAGAATAATGTTATAGAATCTTAGAGCCCATCAGTTGTTTGTTGAATTTAGTAAATATGAATTTTGGCTAAGATCTATAGCTTTTCTTGGCCATATCATTTTTGGTAATGGCATTAGAGTTGATCCTCAAAAGACCAAGGCGGTGAAAAACTGGCCTAGACTCATTTCTCCATCACACATCAGGAGTTTTTTGGGTTTAGCTGGCTATTACCATCATTTTGTTGAAGGGCTTTCGTCTATTGCATCCCCCATGTATAGATTGACTCAGAAGAAAGTTAAATTTTGGTGCTCAAATTTATGTGAGAAGAGTTTTCAGAAGTTGAAGACTCGACTCACCTCAGCCCCAATTTTGACTTTGTTAGATGGTTTTGATGGGTTTGTTGTGTACTGTGATGCATTTAGAGTAGGTTTAGGTTGTGTCCTCATGCAGAGGGGTAAGGTCATATTCTACGCCTCTAGATAACTTAAGCTCTATGAGAAGAATTACCCTACCCATGATCTGGGGTTAGCAGCTGTAGTGTTTGCCTGAAATATTTGGTGGCATTACTTGTATGGAGTGTATGTTGATGTGTTCACTCTCTCAGAAAGATTTAAACTTGCGTCAGAGAAGGTGGTTAGAGTTTTTTAAAGATTATGATATGAGTGTTCTGTATCATCTGGTTAAGGCCAATGTAGTGGCTGATACTCTCAGTAGATTATCTATGGGCAGTGTTACTCATGTTGAGGATGGTAGGAAGAAGTTATCTCAGGAAGTTCATTAGCTTGCCTGACTAGGTGTCCTCTTAGTCGATTCAGCAGAAGGTAGTGTATAGGTGTAGAGTAGCTCAAAATTATCTCTAGTTTCTAAGGTAAAGAAAAAGTATGACAGAGATCCCAGTCTAGTTAAGTTAAAAGAATCAACCAGGGATCATATGGTAGAGGTTTTCTCCCAAGAGGGAGATGGTGTGATGGCACCCAAAGGGTGGCCACTTATCTCGGGTTGGCCTTGGTTGGGGGTGTGGGTCGGGTTCGTGCCCCATATGGTTCAAGGCCTATAAAGGGTGGGTTGCGCCTCTCTCTATCAGCTATAGCTTTTAGTGCAGTTGGTTAGTGGTTCACTCTTAAGGTTTGTTATCAGAGCGGAGGTCACGGGTTCGAATCCTGCTTACACCATGCACAGGTTCGAGGATGAATCTTTCCCAAAGAAAGGGGGAATGATGGCACCCAAAGGGTGGCCACCTATCTTGAGTTGGCCTTGGTTGGGGATGTGGGTTGGGTTCGTGCCCCGTATGGTTCAGGGCCTATAAAGGGTGGGTAGCGCCTCTCTCTATCAGCTATAGCTTTTAGTGCAGTTGGTTAGCAGTTCACTCTTAAGGTTCACTGTTAAGGTGACCGCCAAGGGAATCAACTCACCTCAAGATCCACCGTTTTCAAGCAAAGATCAATACTAGCTTTTCCAAGCCCTAACTAAGACTAAGTGTTCTACTCTCAAGAGAGAGGATTTTTAATGTTTCAATCCTTCATCTTTCATAAAAACAAAATGAGAGAAGACCTAAAAAAATCCTACTTATAGTATATTACAAAAGAAGGCAAAAAAGACTACACTACCCTTAATGACCAAGGGTGGCCTTGGTGTGTTGGAAAATAATATGAATTATCCAAAATGCCCTTAAGGCTAAGTGACCAAAATGCCCTTCATAAAGGGCACCAAAACCGTGAACCAACAAAGGTAGTCCAAACCCGAGAGTCCTTAAGTCTTCAAGGCTCCAAGCAATCTTCCACACTCGGGTTTGATCAAACCGTCCCCTCCAAGTATGATCCCGTGCCCTCCATGTGACCAAAGCTTGATTCTTCACATAGTGACTTTGAATGATGTCATTGAAAGCTAGGGCGGCCATTATTCTTGTATCATTCTCCCCTTCTTGAAAAGGATTCGACCTCGAATCCAAACCTTGCAAAACCGAAGAGAGGGCAAACAAATACAAACTCCTCATGGCATGAGGGTTAGGGTTAGAATAACAAATAATGAGTATGATATGAGGATGTAATGTTCACAACCTCAAGGAGGGTTTTAAAAAGATATTGCTAGTGTTTCTCAAATATTGCCACGGTGGTACTAATGTTTCATGAATGAATATGATATGAGGATGTAACGTTCACAACCAATAACAATGAGTATTTTCATAACCAACCACAATGATATATTTCCACAACCATGTGAGCTAATATCCACTCATTATTTTAGTTTCATCCATGAATTTCCCCTTGTCTCATATGATAAATAAAGTATTAATATAATAACAATACAAAAATGGTACCATATTAAGTATCTTAACAACACAATACAATTATTCACATGTATTCAAGACTATTAATACACAAACGACCCCACACGGTCACACATATCATATAATAACTCAATTTTGACAATTATATCACATATAGGCCCCAACACGAACACAACAAATAAATAACCATTTTTCATGAATATTTCCCTCCCTTTAACATGCATTTTGTATCATCATTTACTATCCAGCCTAGTCTGAAAGAGTTAAGTCATAACTTACCTCAAAAGCCAAAATCGGTCTGCTACTCTTAGTTTACATATTTTATTTAGTTCATTTATATGCTTGGTCACGGACCCTCAGTATCTACAAATTTTATGTATCTTTAGTATTTGTAGACTTTCATGCATACTCGGTATTTATAGATTTTACATATTTCCAGTATCTACAGATTCCATGCTCTCTATTCAGTACTCCATGTTTTACATATATATTTATATAATTATTATTCCTATTTATAAAACCATGCATATCAGCCTACCTTATTTAGCATACCAGTACATTCAAAGTACTGATCGCATACCTTTCTTTTATGCTATGATGTATTATATCATAGGTTCTAACACCCAGTTCTCGGATCGCGCTTAGATTTCTTAGAGTATCAGCCGTAGCACTGGTGAGTCCTCATATTTCGAGGACAAATTATTTTACTTCATGTCTCTATTTAAGTATTTAACAAATTTAGGTGGGGCCTATCCTATCAACTCACAATTATTCAGTTTAAAGGCTTTTCAGACATTAAAGACATTTTTCAGTATTCAAACTTCAGTTGACATTACAGTTTGTCATTCTGTTTATCTCTATCAGTATTTTTTTTATTATTGGACTTAGATAGTCATTTTTTCAGATTCATAATTTAGTATTGGTTTCAGTTATTAAAACCTTATGGCATATCAGTTAATCTTTCGCATTTATGACTATGTTATTTGGTGCTCACAATAGGTACCAGCTTATGGGTTAGCTTATGGCCCCTTGGGACTGTAAGCACTGTGTGACGCCCAGGGTGTACTCTCAGGGCATTACAAACTTAGTACCAGAGCGTAAGGTTTTAAAGTGTTCTAGGAAGTCTAAAAGCCATGTCAAGTAAAGTCTTATACATGGGTGTATAGTGCGCCACACTTATGGGCAAGAAGCTGCAAGGTATTCATGTCGTGTGATTGAGCATGATCTTATGTTAAACTCCTAGTCTAATCCATTTCTTCCTTCCTTTTATAGAACATGCCTCCCAAAAAGAATAACAGAAGAGGAACAAGAAACTAGCCAGCACCTCCGCCCATCCAGGCAGATCCTCTAGATGAGCATGTATCTCACACAGAATTCAGGGCTGCATTCACCATTCTAGCAAATTCTTTAGCAGCACAGAATGAATGACCAGATGTTGTTCAGGGCAACCCAGTGTCTAACACTGCTACAACTAGGATTTGGGACTTCATCTGAATGAATCCTCCTTCTTTCACGGGATCCAAGTTTGAAGAGGATCCATAGGAATTCTTAGATATAGTTCAGAAGGTAACAGATGCCATAGAGATGACATTTAGTGAGAGTTCTGAGTCAGCTGCATATCAATTGCAGGATGTAGTCCATACATAGTTTAAGCAGTGGAATGTTGATAGGGGTGTCGATGTAGGGCCTGTAGAATGGGAAGAGTTTGCCACAACTTTCTTAGATAGATTCTTCCTATTGGAGTTGAGGGAGGCCAAGGTGTTAGAATTTATTAACTTGAGGTATGCAACATTAAAGTGGAGGAGTATTCCCTCAAGTTTACTCAGCTATCTAGATTTACTCCTCATGTAGTAGCGGATAACAGATCTAAGATGAGTAAGTTTGTGTCTAGAGTGTCTAATAGTATGGTAAATGAGTGTAGGACCGCAATGATATTAGCGAGATGGACTTGTCTAGGATGATGGTCCATGCTCAACAGATAAAAGAGCATAAGATTAAGGAGAGAGAGAGGTGGGAACAGGAGGGTTAGGATAGGTAGTTTTAATTTAAGTGAGCCAAGGTTAGAAGGTGGTAACCGTCCTTAGTATCATTAGAGGTCTTCAATCCCAACACCCTCTTCAGCCAGTTGCCACATCCCCAAATTTGGAAATGATAATTGGGATAGGGCACCAAGATCTAAGACCTAAGAAATTGTTAATAGTGCACGTTCGAATCCTTTATGTTAGAAATGTGGCAGACACTATCAGGGTGAGTGTAAAGCTGACAGTGATGTGTGATTTGGGTGTGGCAAGCTAGGCCATCATATTTGGAAGTGTTAGGTGGTTGCTCATAAAGGTAGTGAGTTGCGCCAAAAGGGCCAGTCCTATTAGTCATCAGTTCCACCCGGTCGCCCAACTCAACAGGGTGTCGCTTCTAGTGCTACCGGCGGTCAGCGTCCGAACAAATTATATGATCTTCAATTTTGACAAGTATTCCTTGCATCATATATGTATTTTCAGTGTGTAAGATTAGTCCATCAGTTTCCTCAGCTTAACCAGTCTTATTTGAAGCTGAATGATTCCAAGGAGGAGATATTACAATATCCAGTATTTCCCTAGCATAATTTTAGTCCCAATAAATGAGTATTCATATATAAAATTTTTGAAAATACTCAGTATGTTCAGTTTAGATCCTTCCATTGCGTGAGAAATTCAATTAGCTTTCCAATGATATAAAATTCATCCAAATCCGATAACCGGGTAAGAAGTTATTGCAATTTTAAGTTCCAGTCATTAAACACCATCATTTTGGTCAGTAGAGCATCGCGGAGCCAGTCTAAATGAAAATTGTCAAAAATTAGTGAGCCTCCGCGATCATGGCGCGTCGTACCAAGGCTTAATTTCATAATTGTCCTTTTCCAGTGTTGCTTCGCGATAATGGCGTGTCGCACCAAGGGTGAATCTTAGAATCGAAAGGGGCACCGCAATGCCTCCACATCGCATGCCTCCACATCGCGCCAATGTTCCAGGTCCTAATTGTCAAATTTCGGTGGCTTGGCACGATAGTGGCACGTTGCGCGAAGGCCAAAAATTGGGATTTCAGTTCCCAGCTTTGAGTTTTTAAATTCATTTAGGCGTATTTGGGTCTTTTTCCATGGACCTAATTAACCTAAAACATGAAATTTAACCCCTAAACAACCTAAATAATCATTCTTTATTCAATTACTCTAAAATTGAAGATCCTCCTCTCAAGAACAAGAAACCCTAGCTCTCAAATTCAAGACCCAATCTCAAGAACTCATCATCAATCCTCTCAAATTCATTAACCCAGGTATGTTAGATGTTCATCCATGGATTCCTTTCACCCATGGAGTCCAAGTATCCGATTTTAATTAAAAAGTTATCACCTTTTCAAGATTTATGATATTTAATTGTGATTTTAAACCATGAGTCTCCATGAACATCCAAGAATATTGATTTTATGTCACACTTTAATGAAATTGTCATTGTTATCAATTCCCACATGTTTCAAGGTTGTCATTCTTCGAATTAACTCATGATTGAGTGTCATTGATGTTGAAATCATGCTATTGCTTTAATTTTATGCTATTTTCCATGAGTGGCTTAAACTATGAACACTAAGTTTTTGATAAAATGCTTATAAGAATGAGGGTTTGCTAGAAGTTTTCATGCTATGTCCTCTAAGTTTGATACTATTTTACTATTATTACTTTTGAGTCCTGGGGGTATTGAATACCCAAAAACCATATCTGTTTAATTAGTCTTGACTTAGTATCTTCAAAACAATTTCAGAATACATTATGAGCATTATTAGATTAGACAGTTAAACTCAAAAATAGATAGTAACTCAGTGTCATTCAGTTGGGAGTAGGATTTAGCACAGAGCGAGTGTAGGGATGGCGCTTTGCTCGTCAGATAGGCAGAGTCGCTAGTAGAAGTCCCTATACTCCAAAACTACATAACCAGTGTAGGATATGCGAATTCACCCATTAGTTTAGTCTTGATTATGTCGCAGGGGTCACCCATCAAATTAGGCTTGACACCCTTAGTCCTTCGGAACAATACATCAGTATAGTGAATCCACACAACCAGTATTAGTTCCCGTGGCATGGTATTAACACCCTTCCAACTGGGGTTACATGTTAGACCCCAATTAGCTCAGATTGGTGTATGCCGGTTAGATGATACCTCCCATAATTTCAGCCACAGTCTCAGTCTAGTAATTAGACCAGTAATTCAGTCTCAGTGTTTCTTGACAAAATCATACAGATATCAGTCATTTCAGTATTTCAGTTTATAGTTTTGATTTAGTTCATGTTAGATGCTTGGTCATGCACCCTCAGTGTATACAGATTTCATGTATCTTCAGTATTTACAGACTTTTATGCATACACAGTATTACAGATCTCACATATTTCTAGTATCTACAGATTCCATGCTCTCTATTCAGTACTCCATGTTTTACATGTATATCCAGATAATTATCATACATGTTTATAAAACCATGCATATCAGCCTACCTTATTTGGCATACCAGTACATTAAAAGTACTGATCATATACCTTTCTTTTGAGCTATGATGTATTATATCATAGGATTTGACGCCTAGTTCCCGGATCGTGCTTAGATTTCTCAGATTATCAGCCGTAGCAGTGGTGAGTCCTCCTATTTTGAGGACATATTATTTTACTTCATGTCTCTATTTCAGTAGTTAACAAAGTTAGTTGGGGCCTGTCCCATCAACTCACAGTTATTCAGTTTAGAGGCTTTTCAGACATTAGAGTCAGTTATTCAGTATTCAGACTTCAGTTGACATTAAAGTTAGTCATTCTGTTTATCTCTATCGGTATTTTTTTATTATTAGACTCAGATAGTCATTTTTTTAGATTAATAATTTAGTATTGGTTTAAGTTATTAAAACCTTATGGCATATCAGTTAATCTTCCGCATTTATGATTATGTTATTCGGTGCTCACAGCAGGTACCAGCTCATGGGTTCGCTTATGATCCCTTGGGACTATAAGCACCGTGTGACGCCCAGGGTGTACTCTTGGGGCATTACAAAGCTGAACCATAAAAGTAATCATAACAATGCGGAATGAGCTTATCCAAATTACCAATCATGTCCAAAAGCAGGTGTCAATAGTGTAAGAACTACTAATACAATCCAAGAGTCAAATACATTGAAAAATAGCCACAAAGGAATAATATTTGTCTCCAAATACTAATAAAGACATCACAACTGTAGAAATATAGAGGTGAATTTTGGATGCATAAATGTTCAACCGTTACCTTGAAAGTTCTAAACATCACCCGAGTCAAGAAAGCTGAGGCGCACTCGAGCTAGGACCTACACCGAAAGGGCACAGTAGGCATGAGTATGGTCCACTTGTACTCAGTAGGTATCATAGGCCGACCAAGCAAAGTAGTAAATAAAGCATACAATACATACACTAAGGACACGTAACCTGCAATCAGAAAATGTCTCACAACGGTAGCCCACGCCGCTTGCACTAACATTTCTAATATATCTCGTATATATTGCAGCATCATACCAAGATAGAACAAAAGTATGTATTATATCACATATAAGAAGAATAAGGGGGAACATGCAAATGCAAGATCATCAATCACAAGTAAAAGAAGTTACGATGAATACATAAATGACAAGTCAATATAGCAATACAACACAACATAACACAACAAAGTAAGTTCAATGATGATGATGAAGGTGATGCACGAGGTCGTCGCATAACCTCCGAAATCATTGCACAATCCTCATATATACCTACGGAGGCAATCCTCTCAACACAGGACCCATGGGGGGTTCGTCAAACCATATACAATCCACATATCTCATATCTTTTTTCAGGAAAATCCCTTGAAAAGGGTTTTATAAGGTGTTACAATATCTACTCCCCGTCACATGCCTCAAGGAGGGTTTTAAAAAAATGTTACCAGCGTTTCTCAAATATTGCCACGGTGGTACTAATGTTTCATGAATGAATAAGATATGAGGATGTAATGATCACAACCAATAACACTGAGTAATTTCATAACCAACCACAATGATATATTTCCAAAACTATGTGAGCTAATATCCACTCATTGTTTTAGTTTCATCCACGAATTTCCCCATATCTCATATGCTAAATAAAGTATGAATATAATCACAATACAACAATGGTACCATATTAAGTATCTTAACAACACAATACAATTATTCACATGTATTCAAGACTATTAATAGCACATTGGACCCCACACGGTCACACATATTACATAATAACTCAATTTTGACAATTACATCACATATAGGCCCCCACACGAGCACGACACATAAATAACCATTTTTCATGATTAGTTCCCTCCCTTAAACGTGCATTTTGTATCATCATTTACTACTCAGCCTAGTCTGAAAGAGTTAAGTCATAACCTACCTTAAAAGCCAAAATCGATTTGCTACACTTTGAACCCACGACCTTACTTTTCCCGAACAATCTTGAACTCCACTAAAAACATCAAATAAAAAATCCATCCGAGGTTGTTTTTATCAAATGTGGGTCCCACACCTATATTTTCAATTTTTCACCTTTTCGATCAATAGGTCAAAATGAGTTTGGGTGCATCGGGACTCAAACCAAAGGTCTACCTAGCCTAAAATCAACGTTCCAGAGCGATGATGTAGTCCGTTCGGTCATCTATCGTATAGATCAAAAGAGATCTCCATAATTCAAAAATAAGGCTCTCGAAGCCATCAAAAACTACAATATCACATAAATGATACCAAAATGCATTAGAAATCATGCCAAGCACTACCACACCCCAGAAATACCATAATGCAATATGGGGAGGAGTAAAATAGTAAAATCATTCAAAATCATAAATTTCACATATTTCATCAAATTTTTAGGTCGTTACATCATTCACCACTAAAAATCTAGTTTGTCCTTGAACTAAGGCAAAGAAATATTTGTATTAATGAAGAGTTGAGGATAAGAACTACGCATATCTGGCTCGACCTCTTAAGTAGATTCATCTATAAGTAGATGTCGCCACTGGGCCTTAACCACAGGGATCAATCTAGAGCGCAACCGCCTAACATCCCTAGCCAAAAATAGAAACTGGCTCCTCAACAAAGGACAACCGCTCATCTAACTGAACGGACTCCCAACGAATAACATGAGACTCATTGGGAATATAACAATGAAGCATAGAAACATGAAAAACTGGATGAACAACTGATAGCTCAAGGGGTAAAGCCAACTCATAAGCCACATCACCAATAGTCCAAAGAATCTCAAATGGACCAATATACCTAGGTCTAAGCTTGCCCTTCTTCCCAAACCTCATCGCACTCTTCAAGGGTGAAGCTCAAAGGAAAACACGATCTCAAATGCCAAATCTTAAGGCACGAAGTCTACAATTAGCATAGCACTTCTGCCTACTTTGAGCTGCTTTAAGTCTATCCTAAATAACCCAAATTCTATACAAATATTCTTAGAGCAAGTCTGCATCTCAAGGTCTCATCTCTGAAACATCAAATCAATCAACTGGGGAAAGACAATGCCTACCATACGATTCCTCAAAAGAGCTATATCAATACTGAAATGGTAGCTATTATTATATACAAACTCTGCTAAAGAAAAATACTGCTCCTACTAGCCACTAAGATCCATCACACACACACGCGTGAAGCATACTCCAAAACCTAGATAGTACATTCTGACTGACAATCAGTCTGGGGTTGAAATGCTATGCTAAGATCAAACCGAGTACCCAACTCCTTTTGAAAAGTATTCCAAAAGTGAGATGTGAACACATAACCTTGATCTAAAATAATGGACATCGGCACACCATGCAGTTACACAATCTCACGAATATAGATACGAGCCAACCTTTCAGCATTGAATGGGACCTGATTTAGAATAAAATGAGTTGCATTGATCAATCAATCCATGATAACCCAAACACTATTTGAACCATGAGTTTTATGAGGTAAACCAGTCATAAAGTCCATGGTGATCCGTTCCTACTTCCACTTGGGAATGGGTAACCTCTGAAGCAACCCACTAGGACTCATATGCTTGGCCTTTACTTGCTGACAACATAGGCAACGAGCCACAAAATACACTACATCTTACCTCATACCACCCCACTAGTAATGCTGCCTCAAATTATGATATATCTTAGTACACCTGGATGGATAGAATATCTGGAATAATGGGCCTCCTCCAAGATTAATCTAATCCAGTCACCCACTCTCGACACACAAACTTGGCCTCCAATCCTCAAAACTCTATTTGAATCAAATGAGGCTTCTTTAGACTCCCCACTCAATACCATATCTCGAATCAACCTCAATCCAACATCATCAAACTGATGAGCTCGAATCTGCTCCATCAAAGAAGATTTAGCATCCACAAATGCCAAAATATGCCCTGGGTTAAAATATAAAGCCTAACTATCTGGTTAGCCAAAACCTGAACCTCTAAAGCCAAAGGCCTCTCCTAGTCAAAAGATGTGCCAAACTACCCATTCTAGTCGACTTTTGGCTTAAGGCATCCGCAACCACATTAGAATTGCCCGGATGGTAGAGAATAGTCAAGTCATAATTCTTAAGAAACTTAAGCCAACGGGGCTGCCTCATATAAAGATATCTCTGGGTAAAGAGGTACTGAAGGCTATGATACTCTGATAACATCTCATAATGGACTCCATACAAGTAGTATCTCCATAACCTCAAAGCATACACAACTGCGCACAACTACAAATCTTGGGTAGGATAATTCCTCTCATAAGGCTTTAACTGATGAGATTTATACATAATCACCTTGTCTTCTTGCATCAACACAAAACCCAAACCAATACCAGAAGCATCACAAAATATGAAAAACCCACTCTCTTCTTTGGTAAAGCCAATAAAGAAGTTAAAGTTAATAAATTCTTGAGATTTTAGAAGCTCTCCTCACAAGCATCAGACCACTAGAAGGAAATCTTCTTCTGAGTCAACTTAGTCAATGGAGCTATAATGGATGAAAAACCCTTAGAAAATATCGATAATAACCAACCAACCAACAAAACTGTGAATCTCGGTGGGTGAATGTAATAACCCAAGTCTGTACCCAAGATGCTATATGGTGCTTACAACCCCAAAGGACCACAAGCTAACCTAGACTGGTACCTGCTGTGAGAACTGAATAATAATGCTAAAATAATGCAGAAGTTAGGCTGAAATAACATAAGGTTCATAAATTTGAATACTAAAAAATATAACATTTGATAATCAAACATCTAAAATCTGAATACTGTCTGAACTAATCTAGTCTGAAAAGCTTCTGACTGAACTGTTTGAATGTGGAGTTGATGGGACAAGCCCCCAACTAACTTCGACTACTAAAATACTGAAGCTACTTAAATACTAAAATAAAATCATATCCTCGATAGACGAGGACTTACTATTAAATCTGCCATTGCTAACTGAATCTGTCTAAGCACGGTCAGGAGCCTAAGCATCCAAACCTATCATATGAGACATCATAGTGCAAAGAAAAAGTATGCGTCAATACGTGGAATGTATTGGTATGCTAGATAAGGTAAGACTAAATGTAAGGGTTCATATGCATGAATAATAACTAACTGTATAATATAGAATAACTAAATAAGAGTACACGGATAACTGAAGATGCTATAAAATACTGAGTATGCAATACAATATATATATATACTGTATATAAGCTTTTATTGAAGCTGAGTACTGAGTTCTAATAATTGAATAATTGATATCTGAGATTTCTGATAACTGAGTTACTGATACTGATTAACTGTGTCTGATAGTCCTGATTCTATAAAACTGAACTGAGTTCTAAACTGAGACTGAAATTGAAATTGTGGAAAGTAATTGTAACGCCCCAAAATATTATCCTGAGATGCCACATGGTGCCCAAGGCTACACGTAGCCTCAAGCTAACCCTTTAAACCTAAACACTACCCTTGGGTTCCAACACAACAACATACATGCTACGCTAAGGATATATATAAGTACATATCATATCACATCGCATATGGCATGGAATATCGTTAGACTGTATATATATGAAATGTCTATACACAAACCAACCTAACAATACACTGGTCTGACATCGCTTCTATACTATAAAATCAATGAGCCATTGGGACAAACCCCCAACTGAGTCAATAGACCAAAGGGATCACAAAACTAAAACACCAAAACTAGGAACTTGGTCCTCAAACCATTAGGACTCACCACTGAAGGAACGTAGATGCGACACTCAGATATCACTGTCGTGGCTATGGCTGAGTACCTGAACCTATATCATGGTAAGAATGTAGCCCATAGAGAAATATGTGGGTCATCACAAGATACGTACTGAGTATGTGAGGGTGCATGCAAAATATAAATAATATCATAAATTTCATAAAAACATACATACGGATCATAATGACACACCTAGCTTGAGTGACATTGAATCATGCAACTCATAACATCTTAGATAGAAAATGTAGGAGAAAAACCTCATAAATCATTATAGATCATCATAGGCAACTTGACTTACCACATCAAAACTTGGAGTGACTCTGTATTTCAATAAACATGACTCTTATGGACAGGAGAGTTTCCTATAACCGATAACCCCACGTGAGCTACATGGAATACTAACATTTGAAACCCCCGTTGGCGGGAGCAACATACTCTTTGCCAGGGAGTACGACCTTAAAACTGCAATAATCACAATCGGGCTCTCTGACCAATAATATCATCATCAAACAACCCTACAGTGGCACATTGGTTTGGGGAAATACCAAATTTCCTTCTCGGTGCTAAGTACTACTCCCCGACAAGCTCAGAACACGTTAGGAAATCCACCACAAAATTACAAGGGTGTATCATAAAGACCAAATCAAAGCTCTTTCTCATTTATCAAATCATATCAATTTGTGGATTCCTAACTTAATACATTTTAGCTCAAAATATTTTAATCTTCCTCAACATCAATAAAGTATCAATGCATTGAACCATAACCGACTAGACATTTGGACAAGGATATGAAGACTCAATACATAATATTTTCAACAATTTAAATCATCAAAATCATTCAGAAAATACCAAGACTTATTGCAACTTCAATATCAACATTTCTCAATTTGCCATCCAACTCTCATTTAAAGGTACTTGAGACATCTACACATAGTAGGGATATAGAATTTCCAATATCAATTATAAATTCATAATAAGGAAATAGTGGAATGATAGTATAAATCAAGGCTTAACAAATTAAATCATCATACTCTCATAATCAAATACTTTTTGGACATAATTCCATCTCAACATCATACACATATCGGATGACATAATCTCATAGCTCATGGACAATAATATAAGATATAAAACTATATTTCTAATTCATAGTAAAACATGTAAAATCTCATGTCAATGTAATTCAACAAAAATACCGGGCACAACATCGAAAGGATAATCTTGTTCAAAGCCCCACATACCTAAAAATGGAAGATGAATATGAACTTCCGACTTCGGAACTTTATTCACAAAAATAAAGGGTGCTTCTCGAAGCCCTTAACATAATCAACTCGAATCCCAAATCAATTTGAAATTTCTACGATTCAATCAAGAGACATAGAAGGATGAAATTTAGAGTAGTAGGGTTGGGGTTTGAGCCTTAGTATTTTGGAGAAAAATGAGCTATTGAATGCTCTTAATGGACTTAAGTCCACGGTTTACCTGGATGGATTGGAGTGGAAATGACCAAAATACCCTTACAAATCAAATAATGTCAAATCTGTCCTTTGATGGACTGTTTTGATAGGCTGAAGTAGATCGACCATAACTTTTTGCTCCGATGGCCAAATTGGATGAAACCAATTTCATTGGAAAGAGGAATTTCAGAAATTTCTGTTGATATATAGTATCACATCCAGATCATTATGTACAAGAAGTTATGATCGTTTAAAGTTAACTCTAAAATTCGCCTGGCCTCAGTATTTTTTTCCTGCATATTTACTGTTTACCACTATTCATAGTTAGATCGGAATGATCATAACTCATCACTCGAGTGTCCATTTTGGATGATCCATATATCATTGGAAAGAATATTTGATGCTCTACGCGATGACGGGTCATATGTCCAAAAATTCCACACATAAAAATTATTAATCACGATAAAGAATAGAATTCAACATATTTTCATCCGAGATCTTAATGGAAAATTTTTCTGGGGTATAACAGTAATCATCTAATCTATATGCCCCTTTCTGAATAAATTAGGGTCTAACTAGTAATCCCAGCTGGAAGGGTGTTAGTACTATGCCATGAGTAAAAACAAACTAAAGAGTCACCCTCATCTAGCAGGTACACTAATGAGAATGGTGGTACCCTTAACTGGCAGATTAAAACACCTCATCAACCCTCAACTGGTAGGTTGATGTCTCAACCTACATTGGCTGCATAGTTTTGGAATGCAAGGACCACTTCTAAGGATCATACCCTCTACTGGCAGATGAGCCCCCATTCTTGGGTTCATTCAGTGCTGAATCCTACTCCCATCTGAATGACACTGATTATTATATTGAACTGAACTAGACTGATATTAAGTTTTACTGAGTTCTATAACTGAATAAGTTCTTCTAACTGACTGGGCACTACTGATCGTGATATTACTAAGACTATTCTGTAACTAATATAGCTCTAGGTAAATAGCTAGATTTTTAGGTATTGAATACCCCCAGGGCTCGATAGTATTGAAAGTAAAGCATGGCATAATCTTGAAAGCAATATGATATTACTTTCTTGTTAACAATGCATTTATCTAGACATTTCGTCAAACCCTTGATATACATGAACTTGTATGTGATTGGGACCATATAATGACATATCATGATTCCACTATTTACTTTACATAGGCATTTTAGCAAATACTTGGAGAGCGTGGATTATTTCACATGATAATGGTCAACACAAGAACATCATGAATACAATACTCAATTGCGAATTCAAGGGTTAGCATGCAAGTCATATAATTCATCACACAAACTATTTTAATCTCATGAGACTTATAATTAAATCATTAATTAAAACCCAATTAATATCATGAACATGAATCCAATCAATTTCAAGCATGAAAAATCATAAATATGAGATCTTGTATGTTTAAAAAGAGGTTCTTGGACTTCATGGGTGAAAAGAAACCATGAATGAACACCTAACATACCTGAGAAGATTCATTCTTGAAGGTTCTTGGAGGAATTCTTGAGCTTTGTTCTTGAATCTTGAAACTAGAGTTTAGACCTTTTTGAGAGATAATGATTTGATTTAGAAGTAATTGAGTGAATAATGATGTAATTAAGTTATTTAGGGGTTAATTTCGTGTTTAAGACTTATTGGGTTGAGGGAAAAGGACTTTAATGCCCTTAGAATTAAAACTCAAAATTGATTGAAAATCTCAATTTTGTATGCTGACGTTATGTGGTACAATCGTGTCGGCTCACCGGAAAAGGGACAACTGGATACTTGAAGCTTAGCGCGATGTGGTAAAATTGCGTTACCTCTCTGAATAGGAGATTGGTCCTTGGTATGACGCGGTGCTATCGTGTTGTGCCACTGGAAAATAGATGACTGGGAACTAGCACTGCTCCGCGACGTAGGCTTATTGCATTGGCTCACTAGAAACTGACCATTGCCATTTGGCTGATCTCTACGGTGTTGTGATGTGCCATTTGGCACACTGTTTTACAAACTATGCTATAGCTTCTCATTCGGTGATCGAATTTGGACGAATTTTATCTCATTGGAAAGCTGACTAAATTTCCTACGCAATGAAAAACTCTAAACTAAAAAATTCTGAGTATTTTGAAAAATTTATATAGGAATACTTGTGTACTGAGAGTTAAATTATGCTAGAAAAATATGAGGTATTACAATATCTCCCCTTTGGGAACATTTGTCCTCGAATGAGACTGATTAAGTTGAGAAACACTGATATAATGAGTTTACACACTGAAGATGAATATCTGATGCATAGAATACATGACTAAAAATACTGATAAGATGAATTTTCATACTGAACATGCATATTTGATTCATGAGTACATGGCTGAACTGATTCATGAATGCATGACTGTCATGAAAATGATATGCTACTATAATGAATGCCTAGTTTGTAAATGTATCTGAATATGGAACTGAGTAAATCACAGGAAGACTATTACCTTAATCTGAATCTGAGTTTACAGAGAAGTGGTGAGGATACTTTGTCTGCATATCTGCTTCTTCTTCCCAAGTAGCTCTCTCAACGGACTGATTCCACCAAAGAACTTTGACTAAGGGAACTTCTTTGTTCCTCAACCTGTGAATCTGATGATCGAGGATTTTGACTAGAACCTCTTTGAAAAAGAGATCATTCTTAATATCTATGCCCTCTAAGGAACTATGATTGCTAGGTTGCCAATGCATTTCTTTAGTAAGGAGACATGGAATACTAGGTGTACTAAAGCTAGATTTGAAGAAAAATCAAGCTCATAAGCTACCTTTCCAAAATGGCTTAGAATTCAGTAAGGACCGACATATCGAGGACTGAGATTTCCCTTCTTACCGAACCTTTTCACCCCCTTCATGGGAGAGATTTTCAGGAACACAAAATCACCAATCTCAAACTCGAGATCCTTTATTCTCACATCTGCATATGACTTCTGTCGGCTCTGAGTTGCCCTAAGCCTTTCTCTGATCAACTGAACCTTCTCTAAGACATCAAACACTAAATTAGAACCTTCTACTGCAACCTCATATACCTTGAACCAATCAATTAGAGATCTACATCTCCTACCATAGAGAGCTTCAAATGGAGCCATCTAAATACTGGAATGATAGCTGTTGTTGTATGTGAATTCAATCAAAGGCAAGTGGTCATCCCAAATACCTTTAAAATCAACAACACATGCCCTTAACATATCTTCTAGAGGTTGAATAGTCCTTTCTCCTTGACTATCGGTCTAAGGGTGAAAGGTTGTACTGAGGTAAAATTAGGTACCAAGACCCTTTTTGGAATTCTTTCTAGAAATGAGAGTTAAACTAGGTACCTCTATCTGAGATAATAGACACTGAGTCTCCGTGTAACCTGACCAACTCTCTGATATAGAGTTTGGTGTAGTCCTAGGCTAAATAGTAGGTATAAACTGGCAATAAATAAATAGATTTGGTCATCCTATCTATGATAACCCAAATCGAATCATGCTAATGATGAGTAAGAGGTAAACCTATCAAAAAGTCCATGTTCACTTCTTCTCATTTCCATATGGGAAAACTGAACTCCTGCATGAACCCATTAGGATTCTGGTGCTCAATTTTAACCTGCTGACACGTAGATCACTTAGCTACAAACTCTACAACATCTCTCTTCTTCCTACTCCATGAATAGTTTTTCCACAAGTTGCGGTACATCTTAGTGGCCCCTGGATAAATCGAGTAATGCGCACCGTGTGCTTCTGCAAGAATTTATTGCTACAAGTCATCTACATCTGGCACACATAGACGACCTTGATAACGCAACACACCATCTCTCCCTTTGGAGAAAACCTCTACTTTTTGATCTCTGACTGACTCTTTCAGCTTAGGTAGACTGGGATCTCAGTCCTGCGTCTCTTTCACCTCGAAAACCAGAGATAATTTTAAACTATTTTGCACCCTCACACTACCTTCTGCTGAATCGACTAAGCGGACACTTAGTCGAGTAATTTGACGAACTTCCTAAACTAACTTCTTCTTACCTCTCTCAACATGAGCAACACCACCTAAAAATAGTCTACTGAGAGCATTAGCCACTATATTGGCATTGCCCAGATGATACAAAACACTCATATCATAATCTTTTAACAACTCTAACCACCTTCTCTAATGCAAGTTCAAATCTTTCTAAGAGAGCACATACTGCAAGCTTTTGTGATACGATTTTGAGGTGATCTGCGTGATCATTCTTGCTATGGGAATAGACAAGAATGTCCTTGATGAAGACTATGATGAATATTTCTAAGTACTGGTTGAACACGTGATTTATTAAGTACATGAAAGTTGCTGGGTCATTTGTAAGACCAAAGGACATAACTAAAAACTCGAAGTGACCATACCGAGTTCAAAAAGCTGTTTTTGAAATATCATATTCTTTGATTCTGATTTGATGATAGCTTGATCTGAGGTCTATCTTAGAAAAGTAACTGGCACCCTAAAGTTGATCAAATAAGTCATCAATTCTGGAAGTGGGTATTTATTCTTGACTGTGACTTTGTTCAACTGATGGTAGTCTATATATATTCTGAGTGAACCAACTTTCTTATGTACGAATAAGACTGGTGCAGCCCATGGGGAAATGCTAGGTCTAATGAATTCCTTATCTAGGATATCCTTCATCTGTTCTTTAAACTCTTTAAGTTCTTGTAACACCCCAAAATCTTATCCCAGAGCATCACACAGTGCTTAAGGCTACAAGTAGCCCCAAGTTAACCCTTTGATCCTGCTATTTCGTATAAAGATTAATTAGAGATAATAAGAGCAAAATAAGGAGTTATGTCATATTATGTCTAACTGAAATCCAAATACGTACTGTAAAGGTAACAAAATACTACAAATCTAAACATACTGACCATCTAGTCTGACAAAGCCTCTACTACTAAACAAACTAGACAACCATTGGGATAGATCCCCAACTGACTCGAACTGAATTGAAAGCAACAGAACAACTACTAAAAATATTGAAGTGTCTGGAGATAGGTCCTCAAACCATGAGGACTCACCACAGTGGAGATGTAGATAAAGGTACTTGGGATCACTGACGCTGCTGGGACTGAGCACCTGAATCTATATTATGAGATAATGTAGCACACAGATGTATATCTGGATTAGCACTTGCGAATGTACTGAGTATATGGGGGTGTATGCAGCTAAATGTCAATATAATTGTAGATGACTCACATATCTTGAATAAAACTCTCATAAATCATGAATAATGAAACATGTAGTATAAATCACGTGAGCCATTACACTTTGTTCTAAATCTATATTCTTTCTTTGATCTCAAGCTTGTAAACTAGTTGAACTCTTAAAACGACTTTTAGAGCATACACTTTAGTTTTTTGAAAACAAGGAACTTATATGAAACTCAAAGACTTAAAACCTTAAGAAATTCAAGACTTGAAACTCTAGGAAACTTGGGAGTTTCTTTGAACCGACATAAACCATATGAGCTATATGGATTCCAATGTCTTGCCCACGTTGGGGAGAGATGTTCTATCCTTGTCATCAGAGTAGAACCTTTTACTTTTTAGTGATCACTAGATTAACCCACTTAGGGTAAATCAAATCCTACGGTGGCTTATAGTTCTGGGGCATGAGACCTTGGAATCAAGCCCAACTCGGTGCTAAATACTACTCTCTCACTTAAGCTTAGATCTTTTAAGAAAAATCCACCTTAAAAAACTCAAAAATATGCAATGGAAGACAACTATGATTCCCTTTAGCTTAAATCAAATGGTGTGGATTTTCTTTCTTAGCTTAGAATTAAAATCAACTCTTTTCTTGAAACTTTGGTAGACTATCACCAATAAGCTTTAAAACTTTAATAGCATGGAAATATCAATACACTTCTTGAAACACTTTAGAAAGTATCAACAATTCATCCTTGGACTTAAGGAATGTGTATTCTTAAAGGATCACAATTTCACAATAATGCTTAATTCATGACACCAATCTCGGAAACACTTGAAGATATCACATCAATATAGGAATGTGCAATTTATAACATGAATTATCAATTCAAATCATAAATAAGCTAAATAATCATGCAATTTAAAACTTGAACAACTTATCATTTCGTATTCTAAAAATAATATAATTTGGGCATAGACCCATTTGTAAAAACATGAAATTCATTTATAAAAATAAAATCTTTGGGCATAATAATGAAAGAAGTGTTCTTGTTCAAACCTCACATACCTCAGGTTATGAACTTGGGTGGATAAACTTGCTTGAGACTCTTTTTTGTACTTTTGGATGAGGGTTCTTGAAACCCTTAACTTGGGAACCTTGAATCTTAACTTAATTTGAAAAAACTACGTTAAATTCTTGAGATCCTTGGAAGAGGTTTTGGGTACTTAGGGTTTTTATGTCGAGAGAAATCTTGAGAAAAGTCGTATAAGGTGCTTGTAATGACCTTAGATTAGGTGTTTGGATAATTTAAGAGCTGTGGAAAAAGTTCAATGTGCCTTTTTTAACTTCTGTACGAAGCTGGAAAAATTGAACTGGAAAACCTAATTTTATGGGCCACCGCAATGCACCAATATCGCGGTGGCTCATTGGAATTTGACAAATGGGATTCTGGGGGTCACCGCGATGCAGTGCTATGGTGTTGTCCCACTGGTTGGGACCTAGAACTTCAGCGCGATGTGCCACTATCACAGAGTTCTACTAGAAATTGACAATTGTCAAATAGACCCTCTTTGCGATGCGCCAAGCACTAAAATGATGTTGTTTCACTACTAGGACTTAAATTTGCCATAACTTCTTGTCCGATTATCGAATTTGGACGGATCTTATATCATTGGAAAGCTAATTAAATTTTCCACATGATAAAAAGTTGAAATTAGGAAAATTCTATATGGTTTAAATATTGTACACTTAGGAAGTCATTCCTTAGCCTTCTAGAGACGAAATTAAGCTTAAGGAAAAGTTTAGGGGTATTGCAATATCCCCCCCTTGGGAACATTCGTCCTCGAATGACACTCGTAAAGTTAAGAGTACAGAGGAAATTGAGTATGCATAGGTGAAGCAACTTACTAAAGAGACTCTCTATCATTCTAAACTCTTGAATACTTCAGAGAATGCATGAACTTATATTAAGAATAGCTATATAACTGCAACTTCGATTAGAAAGGGGATGAATTAAGGAAGGATGATACCTTCAGCTTGATCTGAACTTGCGAAGAATAGGTGTGGGTACTTGGATCTCATATCTGACTCGGCTTTCTAAGTAGCACCCTCAACTAACTGGTTTCGTTACAACACTTTGACCAGGGGAACCTCTTTCTTCCTCAGTCTACAGATCTGGTGGTCTAGAATCTAAACTGGAATCTCTTCAAACAAAAGGCTAGTCGAGATATCTGGGTTCTTTGAAGGATCCACAACAATGGAATCACCAATGTGCTTCTTAAGCATGGAGACATAAAAGATAGGATGCACAACTGACAACTCTGTGGGAAACTCAAGCTCATAGGCTACTCTCCCCACATGACTTAGGATTTTATAGGGGAAACATACCCGGGACTAAGCTTCCCTTTCTTGCCAAACCTTTTCACCCCTTTCATGGGCAAGATTTTCAGATACACCAAGTCATTAACTTCAAACTCAAGGTCTCTTTTTGTTACATCTATATATGACTTCTGATGAGTCTGGGCTGTCTTCAACCTTTCTCTAATCAACTTCACCTTCTCCATAGCCACAAATACTACATCAGGTCCAATCAAAGTAGCCTCACCCACTTCAAACCAACCTATGGGTGATCTACATCTTCTACCATACAAAGCCTTAAATGGTGCCATCTTGATGCTAGTATGGTAACTATTGTTATACGCAAACTCAATCAATGGTAAATGCTCATCCCAACTACCTTTGAAGTCAAGAGCACATGCTCTCAACATATCTTCTAAAATTTGAATAGTCCTCTCAGCCTGACCATCTGTCTGCGGATGAAAAGCGGAACTCAAATGAACTTGGGTACTAAGACCCTTCTGGAACTCCCTCCAAAACTAAGAAG
>NC_061121.1:20263243-20303771 GCF_002878395.1 Capsicum annuum | reverse complement strand
GGCCTTATAAAACCTTTGTCTAAAAGATCTTTAAGTTGATCTTTCAACTTCTTAAGCTCTGCAGGTGCCATACAGTAGGAAGGAATAGAAATAGGTTGAGTGTCGAGAAGAAGGTCAATCCCAAATTCTATCTCTCCATCGGGAGGTACCCCTGGAAGATCTTCTAGAAAAACATCAGGAAACTCATTAACAATATTGGCTGACTGAATGGTTGGAGCCTCAAACCTAGTATCCTTAACTTGAATTAGATGATAAATACAGCCTTTGGATATTAGGTTTTTGGCTTTGAGATAGGATATAAAATGACTCTTGGGAGATACTGAACTCCCGAACCACTCGAAGACTGGCTCATCCAAAAACTAAAACTTAATCACATGGGTACAACAGTCTATAGATGTGTAGCAGGAATAAAGCCAATAAATACCCAGAATAAGGTCAAAATCCACCATGTCCAACTGTATCAAATCAGCAAGTATGACTCTATGAAGAATAGTAACAAAACACTTTTTATACACTTGTTTAGCAACAACTGACTCCTAAACTGGAGTAGAAACTAGGAAAGGCTCAGGAATTTTTGTAGGACTCATTTTAAAACTCATAGCTACAAGTGGGGTCACATAAGAGAAACTTGACCCGGGGTCCAACAACACATAAACATAAAATTGAAAGATGCGGAGCATACCAATAACAACGTCGGGAGAATCCTCCTGCTCCTGATGGGATGGTAAGGGATAAAACTTATTTTGGTGCTGACCACAGTAGTATTGGAAAAAACGCCCTAAAAAGGAGCTGGACGGGCTAAAGGAGCTGGGGAACTATTAGCTTGAGTCTGAGGTCGCACATCTCTGTTCCCTTTCCTGGTATGCGAACACTTTCTAAGTCTATGGCCAGACTTTCTCAACTAAAACAACCCCTATATTCGGCCAAACACTCTTCGAGATGGGTCCTACCACACTTAGCACAAGGAGGATAATTAGGATTGTTACTTACACTATTCTAGGACTTGGACATAGAAGGCCTATTCCCTTGCTCCTTCCTATTTTTGGGTGTGGGAACACTATCTGATGAAGGACTTGGCATAGACGAACAACTCTAAAACTGTGGATGGTTCTCTTCATGGGACCTAGCTTGACCATGCTCATGCTGCTCGAATCTAGCCCTCTTGTTTTCCCTCACTCTATCTTTTTCCTCTATCTTATCTGTTTCTATTTATTGGGCATAAATCATCAGACTAGCAAGATCCATGTCCCTATTAAGCATAGCAGTCCTACACTCTTTCAACACCAGTCCAAATAATTCAGTCACAAACTTACTCATACTAGCTCGGGTGTCAGAAATCAAATCAGGAGCATATTTGGCTAACTGGTTGAACTTAAGGCAATACTCCTTAACATTCATGGAGCCTTGCCTCAGGTTCATGAATTCCTCTATCTTTGATTCCATCATCTCAAGTGGGAAGAACTTGTCCAAGAATGTATTTTGGAACACCTGCCAAGTAGTAGGGGCTGCATCTTCCCCTCTATTCATCTTTCATGCAACAACCCAGTCATAAGCAATGTCTTTCAGCCTGTAAGACGCCAACTCAACACTTTCTTCCTCTGAGACATGCATCACTTGGGTGATCTTCCTTACCTCCTCAAGATACAACTATGGGTCCTCACTGCCTTTGACCCATAGAACTCTGGTAGGTTTATCCTCATAAAATCACGGATCCTAGCAGCGGCTAAATCACCTCTTTGTTGAGGTAGAATTATAGCCTGGTTATCGACCTGAATATTTGCGGTAACTACTAGGGCTAATACCTGAAAGACCGCCAGAAACTCAGCATGAGACACAGTCTCATTCAAGGGATCAACAAACTGGGGTTGCTCGTTATTGTTTCTGTGAGAATTTTCTCTTCGGGGAGGCATTTTCTGAAATAACAGAGCATGAATTAATAGCTGGGAGAGACAACTGTAGGCATGATAGAATCTGAAAGAAAGGAACAACTTTTTCTTAAAATGTCTTGTAGCCTCTTGCTCATAGATGTGGCGTGCTACACACCGATGATCAAGACTCTACTTAACATGGATTATAAGACTCCCTAGGACTCCTTAAACCTTAGGCTCTGATACCAAGTTTGTAACGCCCCAAAATTCTGTCCTGGAGCGTAAAACGGTGCTTAAGGCTATAAGTAGCCCCAAGCTAACCCTTTGAGCCTACTATTTAGTATAGAGCTTACTTAGAGATAATGAGAGCAAAATAAGGAGTCATGTCATATCATGTCTAACTAAAATCCGAATGAGTATAGTAAAGGTAACAAACTACTATAAATCTAAACATACTGACCATCTAGACTAACAAGCCTCTGCTACTCAACAAACTAGACAGCCATTGGGACAGATCCCCAACTGACTTGAACTAAACTGAAAGTAGCAGAACAACTACTAAAAATACTGAAGTGTCTGGAGATAGGTCCTCGAACCATGAGGACTCACCACAGTGAAGATATAGATAAAGGGTACTCAGGATCACTGACGCTGCTGGGACTGAGCACCTGAACCTACATTATAAGACAATGTAGCACACAAACATATATATGGATCAACACTTAGGAATATACTGAGTATATGGGGTTGTATGCAACTAAATATCAATAGAATAAATCTTTATAGAAAATATACATAGTATTGTAGATGACTCACATATCTTGAATATAACTCTCATAAATCATGGGTAATGAAACATGTAGTATAAATCATGTGAGCCATTACACTTTGCTCTAAATCTGTATTCTTTCTTTGATCTCAAGCTTGTATACTAGTTGAACTCTTAAAATAACAACTTTTAGAACATACACTTTAGTCTTTTGAAAACAAGGAACTTCTAGGAAACTCAAGGACTTAAAACCTTAAAAACTTTAAGACTTGAGACTCTAGGAAACTTTGGAGTTTCTTCTAACTGACATAAAACATGTGAGATACATGGAGTCCAACGTCTTTCCCACATTGGGGAGATCTATTCTATCCTTACCATTGGAGTAGAACCTTTTACTTTTTAGTGATCACTAGCTTAACCCACTTGGGGTAAATCAAATCCTACGGTGGCTCATAGTTCTGGGGCATGAGACCTTGGAATCAAGCCCAACTCGGTGTTAAATACTACTCCCTTATTTAAGCTTAGATCTTTTAAGAAAAATCCACCTTAAACAACTCAGATAACATGCGGTGAAAGCCAACTGTGCTTCCTTTTAGCTTAAATCAAATGATGTGGATTTTCTTTCTTAGCTTAGGATTAAAATCAACTCTTTTCTTGAAACTTTGGTAGACTATCACCAATAAACTTTAAAACTTTAATAGCATGGAAATATCAATACACTTCTTGAAACACTTTAGAAAGTATCAACAATTCATCCTTGGACTTAAGACATGTATATTCTTAAAGGATCACAATTTCACAATAAAGCTTAATTCATGACACCAATCTCGGAAACACTTGAAGATATCACATCAATATAGGAATGTGCAATTTATAGCATGAATTATCAATTCAAAATCATAAATAAGTGAAATAATCATGCAATTCAAAACTTGAACAACTTATCAATTCATATTCTCAAAATAATATAATTTGGGCATAGACCCACTTGTAAAAGCATGAAATTAATTTATAAAAATCAAATCTTTGGGTACAAGAATGAAAGAAGTGTTCTTGTTCAAACCCCACATACCTCAGGTTATGAATTTGGGTAGATAAACTTGCTTGAGACTCTTTCTCGTACTTTTAGATGAGGGTTATTGAAGCCCTTGACTTGGGAACCTTGAATCTTGACTCAATTTAAAAAAACTATGGTGAAATCTTGAGATCCTTGGAAGAGGTTTTGGGTACTTAAAATTTTTTTGTTGAGAGACATCTTGAGAAAAGTCGTATAAGGTGCTTGTAATGACCTTAGATCAGGTGTTTGGACGATTTAAGAGGCGTGGAAAAAGTCTAAAGTACCCTTTTTAACTTTTGTACGATGCAGGAAAAATTAAACTGTAAAACCAGATTTTATGGGCCACCGCAATGTGCCACCATCATGGTGGCTCACTGGAATTTGACAAACGGGATTCTGGGGGTCACCACGACGCGGTGCTATTGCGTTGTCCCACTGGTTGGGACCTGTAACTTCAGCGTGATGTTCCTCTATCACAGAGTTCCTCTGGAAATTAATAATTGCCAAATCGACCCTCTCCGCATTGCACCAAACACTAAAATGACATTGTTTTACTACTAGGACTTGAATTTGCCATAACTTCTTACCCAATTATTGGATTTGGACAGATCTTATATTGTTGGAAATCTAATTAAATTTCCCACATGATAAAAAGTTGAAGTTAGGGAAATTCTATATGGTTTAAATGTTACAGGATTAGGAATTCATTTCTTAGCCTTCTATAGAAGAAATTAAGCTTAAGGAAAAGTTTGGGGTATTACAGTTTTGCTGGAGCAATTCTGTATGGCGGAATAGAGATGGGCTAAGTATCTATAATACCTCGTATGTTTCTAAGCTAGGAAGTGAACCATTTTTTTCCTGTGTATGAAAACTCCTATCCTGTAATTCATATTTGAGTACATGACTTACAATGAGTATCCTAGTGATACAATAGCTTATGATGTGTTAAGCATGTTCATATGAGTCACTTAAGGTAATGCAAACTAAGAGTTTTTTTGAATCCATCAAGTTTTAGTGTTCGATTTTTCAAGGGTCATCTTTGAACGAGCATAACTCAATGTATATGTGGTGTTTTGGCAGATTTAGACCTACAAAATTGTAGATAATCAAATTAGCTTTTCAACAATACCAATTTTACCAAAATCTCACACCCGAGCAAGGAGGTATGGCCTTGTAAAGTGAAGTGCGACGCATAACAATCGCACATAGCTACTGGATGGAGTGTGCAATAGGTTGTGCGGTGCACACCCTCAAGTGTGTGATAGGATGTGAGACTCATACCTAGTCTTGTACGATAACATATGAGGCGCACACCCTAGCATGTGTGATAAGATGTGCGATGCACACTTATGATTTCAGCAATGAAAACACTTAGTTTTTGAGTTATTTTGAGGATAATTAAGTCTTTTGACACTCCTTACACGTCCCTAAACTTAACCCTATGAAATATATAGCTCCTAATCACATTACAACCCTATTAACATCTTAAGTTCATTATCCAAGAGCATAAATAGGACAAAGACAACTATGGTTGCACAATTAAGCTTGAAGATCCAATTTTAAGAAAATTCCTCCGTCAATCATCAAAAATCTTCCTTCTAAGGTATGCGTAGTGTTCATCCACGGATTCATTTTGTTAGTGGATTTCAAGAATCAATCTTTGATTACTAAATCATGAATGTTTTGAGGTGACATGGTTGTATTCATGTTGTTGTTTGTTGTTTGTGCTATAGAGTGGGAATTTGACAAATTTTCATAAAGATTATTATAATGTAGTTGGAACCCATGAATTTGGGCGGATTAATGTGGTGTAAATTTGTGAATACACCTATGCCTTAAAGAGTGCATGCCAGGTGTTTGATAAAATACCTAAGAGACTAGAAATCTTGCAATATAGCTAGGTAGAACCCAAATGACAAGTCCATGCTCTATCCCTTATGACTCAGCATGAATTCCATTCAAATTATTATGTATTGTTGTTATGCTATGGAATGCTCATGAAATTAGAATCATGCAATTATGTACATATTATATGCATTATCTTTTGTGATCAAGAATATGAAATCATGTGTTGTGTGGAATCCTCTACTTATGGTATTATGAATTGAGAATGTTATTCCTATGATCAAGAAGTGTCGATTTCCTTCCATCGAGTCTTGGGGGTACTTGTACCCAAAAAATATAGCTGTGTGCCTAGAGCAATGTTATGTTATCATGATGATCTCAGTCAGTCCTCAGAACTCAATATGTTTCTTCAGTCAGGGGAACTCAATAAACTTAATTTATCTCCGCTAAATAATACCACTAGTATCAGTTTAGTTAACTTAGTCCAACCCAGTTCAGCTAATCAGTTTAGTTTAGTCAATCAACTCAGCTTAGTTAATCAGTTTAGAGTCTTTCAGTTGGGATTTAGAACTGGTACCGAGCGAGTATGGGGATAGTGGCTTCCCCATTAGAGAGGCAGAGTCGTTAGCAGCAATTCCTGTACTCCAGAACTGCATAGCCAGCGCAGGTCCAGGAGTCACCCATCAAATTAAGGTTAGACTTGACTATTATATATTACCTTAGGCTTGTCTTCCTGTTCAGGGTCACCCATCAGAGAGACTTGACCATAGTAGAGGTCTCTACCCGTGGCACGGTATTAATGCTCTTCCAGCTAGGGTTACAGGTTGGACCCCACTAGTCAGATTCAAGGCATGTCAGTTAAGTGAGAACTCCCACAGTTATTGTTTCAGTATCAGTCTTCAAGGTAGAAATTAGAAATTAGGACTGTCAGATATAGCCATCAATCTCAGTAAGGAACTCAGATAGTTCCACAGATTCAAAGATCAACCGTCAGATAGGCTTGGTATCCCATTAAGTTATTCAATATCAGTTCTTACAGAGGTCACCCGTCAGATAGGCTTGATCTTGATCTCATATTTAGTTGAGTATTCTCAATATTAGTTCCAGAGATCACCCGTTAGTTAGGCCTAAACTCAAAATCAGTCACTCTAAATTATTTTGAGAAGATTTAGATTCTCAGATACAGTAACTCAGTATCAGTTACATCATTTTGGTGGATCATCATAGTTATATCAGCTGTCATAGCTTTTGTTAGCAGTATTTAGTTTTAGGACTGTTAGACACGGTCAATTAGACCAATTCTTCATAATTCAAACTGTCAGAAATAGTCATTCATCTCTTCTGTATCTCAGTATTAGTGAAGTCATGACGTCAGTATTCAGATTCAGTAGTCAGTATCTCCATGAGTTCAGTTATAGTTACTTATGCATGTATGTATTCTCGTGTTTATAGTAGTTAGCATTATTCATGCATATAACACATTGCATTTAGCCTACCTCACTCATATACTCAGTACATTCAAACGTACGGATGCATTTGCGCTTTGGTGCTTTCTCTTATGTTACACCATAGGTTCAGAGGCACGAGCTCCAGATCAACAGTAGATTCCAGTATCAGCAGTCAACATTAGAAGTAAGTCCTCATCTTTCGGGGACATGACGATTTCATTACTATTTCTATTTTCAGTTTATTTCAGTAGTTGGAGTTAGTTGGGGACATGTCCCATCAACTTCTTATTCAGACAATTTAGAGGCTTTCCAGACTACAACATGTCAAACAATTATTTCAAATATTATTTTATTAGATGTTTATTTAGATTTAAACCTTATGGCCATTCAGTATATGTTTCTACATTTTCATGTTATATTATGCAATGTACAGGTACAAATATTAGTTATGGGTTAGCTTGTGGTCCTTCAGGGTCATGAGCACCGTGTAGCATTCCGGTTTAGAAAATTGGGGTGTTACAAACTTGGTATCAGAGCCTAAGGTTCAATAAAGTCCTAGAAAGTCTGAAAGCCGCATCTAGTAGAGTCTTGTGCATAGGTGTGTTGCATGCCACATTTATGTACAAGAGGCCATAAGATGTTTTAGGAATAGTTTCCCTTGTTTTAGTATTCATGTCGTGCCAGTGAGCAAAAGCTCAAGTTGAACTCCCAGTACCAATAGTGGTCAGTGTCAGAATCTACTCTATTCACTTCAGACTCGCCATGATCCAGAAAGTTTTCCTAACATTGATTCGAGTACGTATGAATCTTTTATCTTCATGCATTAGTTTCAACTCTTCAATGTTCAGTTATAATATAGTTCAAAGATGCCCTGTGCATCACCTCAGTATCTCCGTAAGGTAAGAATTCTTAGAGGGACATAGTGTCCTAAGGGGGAGATGCCCCACCTTTTCTTAACGCTTTTATGTATTAGATCTTTCAGTTTCTCCTTGCATAACGAATTCAATCTAGAATAGAGGGTGCTCATAAGTTAACCCTCAGGTTAAAACCTCAGCTGTTAGCTAAGTATTCAGCAGTTCAGTTCAGTTTATGAACTATGTCAGTCATGTAATCATGCATCAGATATGCATGGATTCAGCCTTTTAGTTGTGCATCAGATATGCATCCTCATTTTGAGAAAGCTCAGTTTATTAGAATCCTTAGTCCTACATTCATAAATCAGTTACCCATGCATCAGATATGCATGTTCAGTATGAATCAGTTAATCAGTCACGTCAGGCATAAAATCATATTTCAATCATTTATGTTTAGTTCATGTTCAGTTTATTATTTCCCCTCTCAGTTAGTCTCATTCGAGGACGAATGTTCTCAAGGAGGAGATATTGTAATACCTTGTATGTTTCTAAGCTAGAAAGTGAACCATTTTTTTTTCTACATATGAAACCTCCTATACTGCAATTAATATTTGAGTACATGACTTACAATGAGTATCCTAGCGATAAGATAGCTTATGATGTGTTAAGCATGTTCATATGAGTCACTTAAGGTAATGCAAGCTAAGAGTTTTTTTGAATCCATCAAGTTTTAGTGTTCGATTTTGAAAGGGTCATCTTTGAACTAGCATAAATCAATATATATGTGGTGTTTTGGAATATTTAGACCCACTAAATTGTAGATAATCGAATTAGCTTTCCAACGATACCAATTTTACTAAAATCCGACACCCGAGCAAGGAGTTATGGCCTTGCAAAGTGGAGTGCAATGGATAACAATCGCACATGGATACTGGCTCAAGTGTGTGATAGGATGTGCAACGCACACCTATAATTGTGCGATAACATGTGCGGCACACAACCTAGCATGTGCGATGAGATGTACGACGCACACTTATGATTTCAGCAATGAAAACACTTAGCTTTTGAGTTATTTTGAGGATAATTAAGTTTTTTGACATTCCTTACACGTCCTTAAACTTAACTCTATGAAATATATAGCTCCTAATCACATTATAACCCTATTAACATATTAAGTTCATTATCCAAGAGTAAAAATAGGAGAAAAACAACTAGGGTTGCACAATTAAGCTTGAAGATCGAATTTCAAGAAAATTTCTCCGTCAATTATCAAGAATCTTCCTTCTAAGGTATGTGTAGTGTTCATCCATGGATTTCTTTCATCCGTGGAGTTCAAGAATCAATATTTGATTACTAAATCATGAATGTTTTGTGGTGATATGGTTGTCTTCATGTTGTTGTTTGTTGTTTGTGCTATAGAGTGGGAATTTGATGAATTTTAATGAAGATTATGATCATGTAGTTGGAACCCATGAATTTAGGTGGATTAATGTGGTGTAAATTTGTGAATACACCTATTCCTTAAAGAGTCCATGCAAGGTGTTTGATAAAATACCTAAGAGACTAGAAATCATGCAATATAGCTAAGTAGAACCCAAATGACAAGTCCATGCTCTATCCCTTATGACTCAACATGAATTCCATGCAAATTATTATGTCTTGCTGTTATGCTATGGAATGCTCATGAAATTAGAATCATGCAATTATGTACATATTATATGCATTATCTTTCATGATCAAGAATATGAAATCATGTGTAGCGTGGAATCCCTTATTTATGGTATTATGAATTGTGAATGTTATTTCTATGATCAAGAAGTGTCAGTTTCCTTCCATCGAGTCCTGGGGGTACTTGTACCCAAAAAATATAGCCGTGTGCCTAGAGCAATGTCATGTTATCACGATGCTCTCATTTAGTCCTCAGAACTCAGTAAGTTCCTTCAGTCAAGGGAACTCAATAAACTTATTTTAGCTCCACAAAATAATACTACTAGTATCAGTTCAGTTAACTCAGTCCAACCCAGTTTAGCTAATTAGTTCAGTTTAGTCAATCAGTTCAGCTTAGTTAATCAGTTTAGAGTCTTTCAGTTGGGAGTTAAAACTAGCACCAAGCGAGTATGTGGATGCCGGCTTCCCCATTAGAGAGGCAGAGTCGTTAGCAGCAATCCCTGTACTCCAGAACTGCATAGCCAGCGCAGGCCCAGGAGTCACCCATCAGATTAAGGCTAGATTTGACTATTATATATTGCCTTAGGCTTGGCTTCCTATTCAGGGTCACCCGTCAGAGAGGCTTGATCATAGCAGAGGTATCTACCCGTGGCATAATATTGACGCCCTTCCAGCTGGGGTTACAGGTTGGACCCCACTAGTCAGATTCGGGACATATCGGTTAAGTGAGAACTTCCACAGTTACAGTTTTAGTATCAGTTTTCAGAGTAGAAATCAGAAATTTGGACTGTTAGATACAGTCATCAATCTCAGTAAGGAACTCAGATATTTACACAGATTCAAAGACCACCCGTAAGATAGGCTTGGTCTCCCATTAAGTTATTCAGTATCAATACTTACAGAGGTCACTAGTCAGATAGGCTTGATCTCGATCTCAGATTCATTTGAGTATTCTTAGTATTACTTACAGAGGTCACTCGTCAGATAGGCTTGAAGATTTATACTGTCAGATACAGTCACTCAGTATCAGTTACATCAGTTAGGCCGATCATTATAGTTATATCAGTTGTCATAGCTTACGTTATCAATAGTTAGTTTCAGGACTGTTAGACACAGTCAATTAGACCAATTCTTCATAATTCAAACTGTCAGAAATAGTTATTCATCTATTCAGTATCTCAGTATCAGTAAACTCATGATGTCAGTATTCAGATTCAGTAGTCATTATCTCCATGAGTTCAGTTATAGTTACTTATGCATGTATGTATTCTCATGTTCATAGTAATCAACATTGTTCATGCATATAACACATTGCATTTAGCCTACCTCACTCGTATACTCAGTATATTCAGACGTACTAACGCATTTGCGCTATAGTGCTTTCTCTTATGTTACACCATAGGTTCAGAGACACGAGCTCCAGATCAGCAGTAGATTCCAGTGTCATCAGTCAACATTAGAAGTGAGTCCTTATCTTTCGAGGACATAACAATTTCATTATTATTTCAATTTTTAGTTTATTTCAGTAGTTGGTGTTAGTTGGGGATATGTCCCATCAACTCCTTATTCAGATAATTTAGAGGCTTTCCAGACTTCAGCATGTCAAATAGTTATTTTAGACATTATTTTATGAGATGTTTATTTATATTTAAACCTTATGGCCATTCAGTACATATTTCTGTATTTTTATGTTATATTATGCAGTGTACAGGTACAGATATCAGTCATAGGTTAGCTTGTGGTCCTTCGGGGTCATGAGCACTGTGTAGCATTCTGGTTCAAAAAATTGGGGTGTTACAATATTTGGAAGAAGGTCTATTCTGAAGTCGATTTCCCTTTCAGGAGAAACTCCAGGAAGATCTTCAGGAAACACATCCAAGGATTCATTTACTACTGGAGCTGACTCAAGACTAGGAGTCTCTAAACTAGAGTCTTTGACTCAGACAAAATGGTAGACACATCCCTTGGAAATTATTTTTCTCGCTCTAAGGGATGAACTCAACTGATCCTTAAGCGCTGTGGTACTACCCCTCCATTCAAGGACTGGTTTATTTGAAAACTGAAATTGAACTATTCTACTTCTACAGTCAACTGAAGCATCGCATGAATGAAGATAATCTATGCCAAGAATGATGTCAAAATCCATCATCTCTAACTCTACTAAGTTTGTTGAAGTGACTTTTGGAGATATCATAACTGGATAGTTCCTGTATACCCATTGGGATATGATAGACTGACTTACTAGGGTAGATACTGAGAAAGGTCCTATTAAGATTTCTGGTCTGACTTTGAAATTGACTGCTATGTAAGGAGCTAAAAGACAAAGAAGCTCCTAGTTCTAATAAGGCATAAATATGTAAATCAAAGATCTATAATGTACTAGTGACCACATTAGGAGAACTTTCCTGATATTGTCTATACTAAAGTGCATAAAGCTTATTTGGGCATTGCCCACTGGTGGCACTAAAAGTGGCACCCTGCTGATTTGGGTAACCGGACTGAGCTAAGGGATGGTTATACTAACCCTAAGAACCTAACTAAGGACACTCTCTGACTTTGTGGCCTGGCTTTCCACACCCAAAACAAACATCACTTCCAGCTCTGCAGATACCCTGGTGGTTTCTGCCACATTTCTAACAAAGAGGATTTATTCGAGCACTGCTGATACTACCCTGAGATTTAGAGCCTAGCGCCTTATCTTTGATACCATTTTTGAAATTAGGTACTGGAGCACTGGCTGAGGCCGGCACTGGAACAAAAGACTTTAGGTGATACTGGGAACAGTTACCGTTCTCTGACTTAGGCTGAGTGAAATTAAAGATACCCATTCTAGCTCTCTTATTCTCCCTTTGTCTATCCTTATTCTTAGCCTTTTCTATTTGCTGAGTATAAACCATAAGCCTGGATATGTCCATATCCTTAATTAACATTGCATTTCTGTACTCCTTAACCATACTTTCTGACACCCTAGACACGAACTTGCTCATTCTGGACCAACTGTCTACTACTACATGGGGAGCATACCTGGCTAACTGAGTAAACTTAAGGGAATACTCTTTCACACTCATGTTACCTTGCCTGAGATTGAAGAACTCTAACACCTTGGCTTCTCTCAGCTCTAAGGGAAAGAATCTATCTAGAAAAGTAGTAGCAAACTCTTCCTACTCTATGGGCTCTGCATCTGTACCCCTTTCTACCTTTCACTACTTAAACACGCATGAGCTACATCTTATAGCTGATAGGCAGCTAACTCAACACTCTCACTGAAAGTCACTCCCATAATATCTATGACTTTCTGAACCTAAATTAGGAACTCCTGTGGATCTTCTTTTGACTTAGATCGTGAGAATAGGGTAGGATTCATTTAGGTGAAGTCTCGAATCCTAGATACAGCAGTATTGGCCACTTGTTGGCCTAAACAGAAGCTGTCCGTTCATTCTGAGTTACTACTGATTGTGCTAGAGTAGTGAAAATAACTCTAAATTTTGCATGAGAGATATGCTCATCCAGGGGATCTGCCTGAATATGCTGAGGTACTGACTGATTTTCAGTTCTTCTTTCATTGGTCCTTTTGGGAGGCCTATTCTGTAAATGGAAGCAATAAATAAATTAGACTGAGAGTTGGACATGAGCTTACGCTCACTCACACGACATGAATACTGAAAGAAAGAAAACTTTTCCTAGAACGTCTCTAGCCTCTTGTCCTTAACTATGGTGCGTTACACACACATGCATAAGACTCTACTATACGCGACTTTTAGACTCCCTAGGACTATGTTGAACCTTGGGCTCTGATACCAAGTTTGTAATACCTTAAGTTTATACCTCGGATGCTACACAGTGCTTATGACCCCAAAGGACCATAAGCTAACCCATGACTAGTACCTGCTATGAGTACTGAATAATAATATTGAAATAATGTGTAAGTTAGGCTGAAATGCCATAAGGTTCATAAATCTGAATACTGAAAAATATAACAACTAATAATAAAACATCTGAAATCTAAATACTATCTGAACTAATCTAGTCTGAAAAGTCTCTAACTGAACTATCTAAATACGGAGTTGATGGGACAAGCCCCCAACTAACTCAGACTATTGAAATACTAAAATAAAAGCATATCATCAATAGATGAGGACTCACTACTAAATCTGCTACTGCTAACTGAATTTGTCTAAGTGCGGTCAGGAGCCTGAGCGTCCAAACCTATCATATGAGACATCATAGCACAAAGAAAAAGTATGCATCAGTACATAAAATGTACTAGTATACTAGATGAGGTAAGGCTGAATGCAAGGGTTCATATGCATAAACAATAACTGACTATATGATATGGAATAACTGAGTAAGAGTACATGGATAACTGAAGCTGTTGTAAAATATTGAGTATGCAATACTGTGCATATGTATATATATACTGTATAAGAGCTTTTACAAAAGTTGAGTACTGAGTTTTGATAACTAAATAACTGATATCTGAGATATCTGATAACTAAGTTACTGATATTGATTGACTATTTCTGACAGTCCTGATTCTGTAGAACTGAACTAAGTTCTAAACTGAGATTGAAATTAAAATTGTGGGAGGTAATCATCTTATCGATATGCCCCTTTTTGAATAGAATTAGGGTCTAACTTGTAATCCCAGCAGGAAGGGTGTAAGTATCGTGCCATAGGTAAAGATAAGCTAAAGAGTCACCCTTATCTGCTAGGTACTATAATGAGAATGGTGGTACTCTTAACTGGCAGGTTAAAATACCTCATCAATCCTCAACTGGCAGGTTGATGTCTCAAACTATGCTGGCTATGTAGTTCTGGAATGGAAGGACTACTTCTAAGGATCACACCCTCTATTTGCAAGTGATCCCCATTCTCGGGTTCACTCGGTGCTGAATCCTACTCCCATCTGAATGACACTGATTATTAAACTAAACTTAATTGGACTAATATTGAGTTTTACTGAGTTCTATAACTGACTGAGTTCTGCTATATGATTGGGTACTACTGATCGTGACATTACTAAGACGATTCTGTAACTGCTGTAGCTCTAGGTAAACAACTAGATTTTTGGGTATTCAATACCCCCAGGACTCGATAGCATTGAATATAAAGCATGGCATAATCTTGAAAGCATAATGATATTACTTGTTTGTTAACAATGCATTCATCTAGACATTTCGTCAAACAGTTGATATACATGAGCTTGTACATGATTGGGACCACATAATGACATGTTATGATTACACTATTTACTTTACATAGGCATTTTAGCAAACACTTGGGGAGCATGGATTATTTCACATGATAATGGTCAACACATGAACATCATGAATACAATACTCAATTGCAAATTCAAGGGTTAGCATGAAAATCATATAATTCATCATACAAACTATTTTAATCTTATGAGATTTATAATTAAATCATGAATTGAAACCCAATTAATGTCATGAACTTGAATACAATCAATTTCAAGCATGAAAAATCATAAATCTGAGATCTTGTATGATTAAAAAGAGGTTCTTGGACTTCATGGGTAAAAAGAAACTATGAATGAACACCTTACATACCTGAGAAGATTAATTCTTGAAGGTTCTTGGAGGAATTCTTGAGCTTTGCTCTTGATTCTTGAAAATAGGGTTTTGCTCTTTTTGAGAGAAAATGATTTGATTTAGGAGTAATCGACTGAATAATGATGTAATTAAGTTATTTAGGGGTTAATTTCGTGTTTAAGACTGATTGGGGTAAGGGAAAAAGACTTTAATGCTCTCAGAATTAAAACTCAAAACTGACTAAAAATCCCAATTTTGTATGCCGGTACAATGTGGTATAATCGTGTCGGCTCACTGAAAAAGGGACAACTAGGAACTGGAAGCTTGGCGCGATGTGGTACAATCACGGTGCCTCTCTGAATAGGAGCTTGGTCCTTGGTCCGATGCGGTACTATCGAGTTGTGTCACTGGAAAATGGATGACTGGGAACTGGCACTGCTCCATGGCGTAGGCTTATCGCATTGGCTCCCTGGAAACTGAGCATATCCATTTGGCTGGTCTCCGCGACACATTGATGTGCAATTTGGTACACTATTTTACAAAATATGCTATAACTTCTCGCTCGATGATCGAATTTGGCCAAATTTTATATCGTTGGAAAGCTAATTGAATTTCCTACGCAATGGTAAAGTTCAAAACTAAAAAATTCTAAGTATTTTGAAAAATTTATATAGGAATACTCGCATACTGAGAAGTAGGTATTACAACGAAGTAGGTCTAGCCCAACATGAACCGCTGCAACCTTGGCTGGATCAACCATAATACCTTCCTTAGTCACCACATGATCCAAGAAAGAAATACTCCAACAAAAACTCATACTTAGAGAACGTTGCATAAAATTTCTCATCCCTCAATCTCTGAGGCACAATCCGCAAACGCTCTAAATAAACCAAGATATCATCTATAAATACAAAAACAAAGGATTTGAGATACGATCAAAACACCCGATTCATCAAGTCCATAAATATGGCAGGGGCATAAGTAAACTAAAAAGACATGACTAAGAACTAATAATGATTATATCTGGTCCGAAAAGCTATTTTTGGAATATCCAAAGCTCTAATCCTCAACTGATGATAACCGGACCTCAAATCAATCTACAAAAACACCGCAGTACCCTGAAGCTGATCAAACAAATCATTGATGCGAGAAAGAGGATACTTATTCTTAACCTTCACCTTTTTCAACTACCGATAATCAATACATATCTGCATACACCCATTATTTTTCTTCGTAAACAAGACAGGCGCACCCTAAGGTAAAACACTAGGTCAGATAAATCCCTTATCTAACAACTCCGATAACTGATACTTTAGTTTCTTCAACTCTGCTGGGGCCATCCTATAAGGAGGAATTGAAATTGGCTTGGTGCCCAGCCCTTCATTAATACTGAAATCAATATCTCGATCCGTAGGCATACGAAGAATATCTATAAGAAATACATCCATAAACTCACGGACAACACGGACAGAATCTAAGGAAGGAGACAAAACAACACTAGTTTCACAAATATGGGCCAAGTAAGATAAACATCCCCTCTCAACTAATTTATGAGCTTGAACATAAGATATAATCCTCTTAGGACCCTAATAAAGTACACCCTTCAAAGATATCCTTGGAATACCCAGCGAAGCTAAATTCACAGTCTTCTCAAAATAATATAAGATGGTATGATAAGGACCCAACCAATCCATGCCTAAAATAACATCACAATTGACTATATCTAATGCAAGCAAATCTACCAAAATCTATGCCTTCAAGATCAATGCGCCCGATCTACTATTAAATAATCACCTACCGAAGTAGATACACGAATAGGCATGGTAATAGGCTCACTAACAAAATCAAAACCTGAGTCAAAATACAAAAACACATAGGAGAAAGTTAATTCGGGATCAAATAATACAAATGCAGGTATTAAACAAAATAGGGATGATACCTGTAATCACAACATCAGAAGCCTCTGCCATAAGTCTGGCTGGTATAGCATAACACTGACCACGACCACTAACTGCTTATGTGGCCCCACGACCACCCCCATAAGCTCTACTATCTCTGGTCTACGCACCTCTAGTAGCACCCCTACCCCTCATAACTGAAGTAAGAGTAACTCTAAAAACACGACGAAGATAGTCCTTAGCCACATGGTCAGTCTCATCAGGCACATAGCAACCTCTACGACCAGTCTTAACAAGAGAAGGCACAACTAGGCTCGAACGACCACCCTGAAATGCAGAACTAGAAGGTCCAATACCTAAACTATGTAAGACCGCCTGCATTTGCCTACACTATCCACAAAAACTATTAAAATCTCTACCATGGGGAGACTGACCTCTGAGCTCATAAAAATAACATACTTTATTGGCCCCATTCTGAGATACGTGAGGAATACCCTATGTTGTCTTAACATGATCCACAATACTTAAGAAAAAGATCTAAGAACACCCATCTGAGACATAGCCAACTAAAGGGAGACATCTAAAACTTTAACAAACTTTTGAGTCTTCTCAGACTCGATGGAAATACTATCATAGTAATATCTAGACAGGGCAGGGAAATATGCCTCATACTCAGAAATTGTCATGGATTCTTTCTCCAAATGATTCAACTCATCCTATATCAGATCCCTCAAACTATATGGCACAAATCTCTCCACCAGCAAACTAATCCCATGACAACTCAAGAGCATCAATAGGCCTACAATCGACAAACAATCTCCACCAATCTCTCACAACATCTCTCAACTTATAGTAGTATAAGCCACACTATTCGCACAAAAAGAGTGAAACACAACTTAGAACATAGGGTATGAAAGAACTTCACAGGATAAAGAATAAAATAAGAAAAGTTTCCTAAAGACGTTCTACAATCTCTCGAAGATAGATACTGACATCTATGTACCGATCTACGAGACTCTATTAGACATCCTGTTCTTACACCATTGAGACTAATGAAACTTGGAAGCTCTGATACCAATTTATCACGACCCAAAAATGAGGGTCATGATATCACTTATCACGACGCACCTTGCAAAGTAAGCCTATCACCCAAAATGATATGAAAAGTAGAAAAAATAAAAATATCCCAAGATAAGGCTTCTATAAGGAAACCGAACTATATAAGTAATCATAATAATGCAAAAAGAACTTGTAACACCTTGAGTCTGTACTCCAGATGCTACACGGTGCTCATAATCCTGAAGGACCACAAGCTAACCCATGACTGATACCTGCTGCAATAACTGAATAATAATACTATATAATGTGGAATAATGGGCTGAAATGCCATAAGGTTCAATACTGAAATATAATTGAAATACAGTATAATAATACCAAAACTAAAATATCTATCTGAAAATATTATAGTCTGGAAAGCCACTAAAACTTTCTGAACTATGGAGTTGATGGGATAATCCCCCAACTAACTACGACTGTTGAAAGTAAACTAAGTACTAAAATAATGAAATAATGAAATTGTCATGTCCTCAAACTATGAGGACTCACCACGGACTCTGTTTGCTGAAATCTGAACTACTAAGGGTGTTTTGGAGCCCGTGAGTCTGAACCTATGGTATAAAACATCGTAGCATAAGATAAAAGTATGCATCAGTACGTGGGAATATACTGGTATGCAAAGTGAGGTAAGGCTGAATGTAAGGGTTTATATGCATGAACTATAACTGGCTGAGTAATATGAGCATGACTGAATGGAAATACATGCATGAATACATAGACTGTAACTGAAGTCATCATGATATTGAATACTGAGTTTACTGATAACATGGATTATTGATAACTGATGTACTGATATATTGTTAATTGAGTGACTATTTCTGACAGTCCTGATTATGATAGAACTAGTTGAGTTCTGTACTGAGCTGAGTAAATGTATCTGACAGTCCTAATTCTATAGAATTATCTGAGTTCTATTCTAAAGACTGAGACTGAGATTGTGGGAGGTAATCATCTAACCAACATACCCCTTATATAACTAATTTAGGGTCTAACCTGTAACCCAATTGAAAGGGTGTTAATACCATGCCACGAGTAAGGTCAAGGTATAAGTAACCCTCATCTGGTTGGTACTCTAAGGAGAATAGTAGGACTTTTATCTGACAGGTTAAGCCACCTCATCAACCCTTAACTGGTAGGTTTTATGTCCCAACCTACGCTGACTCCGTAGTTCTGGAATACATGAATTGCCTCTAAGAATCATACCCTCTACTGGAAAGTGAGTCCTCATCCTTGGGTTCACTCGGTGTTGAAGCCTACTCCCAACTGAATAGACATTGAACTGATTTTCCTAGTTCATACTAGGCTTGACTAAACTGTTACTGATAGTACTATTTAACTGAACTGAAGTAAGTTCAGTGAATTCCATTGACTGATGAAATACTACTAAATTCTGCTAACCGACTAAATTTACTAAGGACTGAACTAAATTCTGAATGGGGCTGGACTTATACTGAGTCTGCTGAGTTTTCCTGAGTTCTATAACTGACTAAGTTCTACTGATCATGGTATAACTGAGAATATCTTAAAAACTGATACTATCTCAAAGTAATCATCTAAATTATCGAGTATTAAATACCCTTTGGACTCAATAGTATAACATTAGAGCATCGCATGTTTTTACAAAGTATAACAAATGCATATTTGTTCATAATACAACCATAGAGGATTTTATGAAACACTTGCATGATAAAACTTGCAAATAAGCTAACATGGTATGATTTCCTTCTATTATTAGTTCACTGATCTTGGGTGTATTTATATGCCTAAGCACCATAACTTATCCACATTTTAGCTAAGTTTAGAGAACAAAGTGCCTAATTTCTTATGTTTTTACTCTACTTCTATGTAATTGAGCTAACCGATGTGATTAGCATGATTTCAGGTATTAATGAAGTAGATAAAGACATAATGGGACTATGGAATGTGGATGGCATATGACACAAGAGAGAGTAGCAGTCTGGACCAAATGTGGCACCTAGAAACTATGTCCAAGACTAGTTTGTCATTTATAATTAGTTCAGAGACTTAGAAGGCAAATATGAGAGAAGATTATTAAAAGGCTTAACGCTGAATTTTTATTCATTATTCATTATTCTATATTATTTTGAGAGAGGAGAGAGGCGGCTTACACCAAAGGAGAAATGCTATTCGTCTTCTCCACCAAGATCGTCTTCTAGTTTTTGGTATGATGAATATTTCTATTGTGATTTCCGTTTTACCCAAGAGTAGCTAAGTTTATTAGTTAGGGTTATTGAAGCCTTGTAGCAAACAATATATCACTTTGTATTTTTAATTCATTATGCATTGATTTGTTTACATCATACTCTCTTCGCTTATCTTGAATTCTCGAGGTTGCAAACATAGAGGATATGCCTTAAAACACAACTTGTTTGGAAGAAAGGTTGATGTTCGGAAAAGAGAGAAGTAACAAGAAAATAGGATTTCCAACCCCTATTTCATATGTTAATGCCTTAGCAGGATTAACTACTTGGAGATTTTGTATTGTTTTTTCGGTAAACGATTTTGATTCGAGAGAACTAAAGTGAATTAGTCCTTGATGGTTGAGAAACACTAGGATTATGTTATTAAATACAATACGTTTCTCTGTAAGCATGATGAATGTATGAATTCGTAAAGCCCATAGTTAGAAAGTATTGAAAACTACAAGGTTGACATAACCCTAGCTTGCTATTTCTCTGAATTTGAATACTAAATCAAATCCCCCCTATTTATTTTATGAAAACGAATGATTAAAAGTCAACTAATCTACATACAACTTAATTAGCACCATATTCCCTGTGGAATTTGATCCCAACCTAGTTGGGTTATATATTTGACAACGACCGCTTACTCTCTCGTAAGAGAGGTGTAATTTAGGCGTATCATTCACATAAGCAATTCATCAAGCACTTAGTGAGCATGGTATAGGTACACAAGATTACACAACAAGTAAGCATCATAATTCAAATCCCCATTAACAATTTTAAGGGTTCAATGTGGATTCATGTAATATTGCACATATATCAATTAACTCCACATGAAATTAATCATAAAACATGGATTAGGATCCCAATTAATCATTATAGACATAAATATAATCAAACCGAACATGGAATTTATAAAATTTATATACTTGAACTTTGAAAATAGTTCCTTGGACTCCAAGAATGGAAGGGACCCTTAAATGAACACTTTACATACGTTTGTTGAAGAATTTATGAAAGTTAATGGTGGAATCTTGAGTTCTTGATTTGAAGTTGAAGCATCTAGGGTTTTGTTCTTGAGCAAATTTGAGAGAGAATGAGTTTATTTTCTCTCTAAGGTACTTAATTTTGTGTTTTGGGGGTTGAGGGTTGTGGGAAAAAGACCCAAATACCCCTAAGAACATGGTCTTTTAATGATTGAAAACTGGGTTACCGATGCACAGCTCGATGCGGCACGTCAATGGCATCAATGTGATATCCAACGCGTCATGCCAAGTTAGCATCAATTACTAGAATTTGATGCTGGTATCTGGGGAAAATATTAACCAATGCGATAGTTGACACAACGCGCCAAGATCTCATTGGTTCACTATTTTGGGATTCCAAAGAAACTTCAAACGAAGTCCAAAAAATCTAAAACTCACCCGGGATCACCGGTTAACCTTTCTGATCATGAATTAACTTAAATATCATCATTTAATGGGTGTAAAGGATGCAAAACAAGATTTACAAACTTCGAAGGCTAAAATAACACTAAGTCTGAATACTTAGCTAGAATATTGTAAGTCTGGGACCCCTTAACAAGCATTAATGAACTGAGTTAAGCTTAGGATTTTGTGGGGTCTTACAATATCTCCCCCTTGGGAACATTCGTCCTCGAATGAGATTGGCTAAGAGGAGAGAACTGATAACTAAAAGTGAATACTAGACATACATATATGATGGATGATTTCATGATTGAACCTACTAATATACTGAGTTATCATACTGAACATGCATATCTGATACATGAATACATGATTGTACTGACTCATGAACATATGGATGAATATGCAATGGTAACTGGTACCAAGTTTATAATGGAAATCTGAGCATGAAACTAAATAAGCTTAAGGAAGACTATTACCTTGATCTGAGTCTGAGTTTGTGAAGAAGAGGTGGGAATACTTGGTCCACATATCTGCTTCTGCTTCCCAAGTAGCTCCCTCAATGGACTAACTCCGCCAAAGAACTTTGACTAGAGGGACTTCTTTGTTCCTCAGTCAGAAAATCTAATAGTTAAGAATTTTGACTGGAATTTTCCCATAAAAGAGATTGTTCTGATCATTTATGCCCTCTATCGGGACTATAATTGCTGAGAATTAAGCTACCTTTTCAAAATGGCTGAGAATTTTGAAGGGACCGATATATCGGGGACTGAGCTTTCCCTTCTTGCCAAACCTCTTTACTCCCTTCATGGGAGAGATTTTCAAGTACACATAATCGTCAATCTTAAACTCAAGATCATTTCTTCACACATATGCATACGATTTCTATTGGCTTTGAGCTACCTTAAGCCTTTATCTGATTAACTAAACTTTTTCTAAAGTATCGAATACTAAGTCAGTCCCTACAACTACGGCCTTACTGACTTCGAACCAACCGATTGGAGATCTGTATCTCCTACCATAGAGATCTTCAAAGGGAGCCATCTAAATACTGGAATGATATTTGTTGTTGTATGAAAACTCAATCAAAGGCAAGTGGTCATCCCAACTACCTTTAAAGTCAATTGCACATGCTCGTAACATATCTTCTAAAGTTTGGATGGTCCTTTCTTCTTGACCATCCGTCTGAGGATGAAAGGCTATGCTGAGATGAACTCAAGTACCAAAACCCTTTTGGAATGCCTTTCAGAAATAAGAGGTAAACTGGGTACCTCTATCTGAGATGATCGATAACGGAACACCATGCAATCTAACCAACTCCCTGATATAGAGTTTGGCATAATCCTCGGCTGAATAGGAGGTATGGACTGGAAGGAAATAAGTTGATTTGGTCATCCTGTCTACAATGACCCAAACTGAATCATTCTGATGATGAGTGCAAGGAAAAGCCATCACAAAGTCTATGTTCACTTCTTCCCACTTCCAAATGGGAATACTAAACTCCTGCATGGACTCACTAGGCTTCTGATGCTCAATTTAACCTACTGACATGTTAAGCATTTAGCCACATACTTTGCAATGTCTCTCTTCATCCCACTCCACCAATAGATCTTTCACAAATTGCAGTACATCTTGGTGGTCCCTATATGAATAGAGTAACGCACCATGCACTTCTTTAATAATTCACTGCCACAAGTCATCTACACCTGGCACACACAGACGACACTAAAAATGCAACACATTTTCTTCTCCTTGGTAGAAAACCTCCTCTTTTTGATCTCTAACTGATTCTTTCGACTTGACTAGATTGGGATCTCTATCCTACTTTTCCTTTACTTTGGAAACTACGGATGATTCTAAACTATTCTAAACCCGCACACTACCTTATGTTGAGCCGAATAAGCGAACACCTAGTCAAGTAAGATGATGAAATTCCTAAGCTAATTTCTTCTTACTATCCTCAACATGAGCAACACTACCTATAGATAGTCTACGAAGAGCATCATCCACTATATTGGCCTTGTTTGGATGATAATGAACACTCATGTCATAATTTTTCAAGAGCTCTAACCACCTTCTCTGACAGAGTTTTAAGTTTTTCTAAGAGAACACATACTGAAGGCTCTTATTTTCAGTGAACACATCAACGTGAACACCATACAAGTAATGCCTCCAAATCTTTAAGGCAAATACTAGGGCTGCTAACTTAAGATCATGAGTAGGATGATTTTTCTTATGGGGCTTAAGCTGTTTGGAGGCATAGGCTATGACCCTACCATGTTGCATGAGGAAATAACCCAAAACTACTCTGGATGCATCGTAATACTCGATAAATTAATCTGAACCATCTGGTAGAGTCAATACTGGGGCTGAGGTGAGTCGAGTCTTTAACTCCTAAAAACTCTTTTAGCAAGAATCTAACCACTGGAACTTGACTTTCTTTTGAGTCAATCTGTACATAGGGGATGCAATAGAATAAAACCCATCAATAAACCGATGGTAATAGCTAGCCAAACCCAAGAAACTCCTGATATTTAATGGAGAGATAGGTTTGGGCTAGTTTCTCACTACTTCAATCTTTTGGGGTTAACTCTAATGCCATCATCGGAAATGATATGGCCAAGAAATGCTATTGACCTTATCCAAAATTTGCACTTACTAAATTTGGTGAACAACTGATGTTTTCTGAGAGTCTGAAGTACTATTCTGAAATGGTTTGCGTAATCCTACTTGCTGCAGGAATAGACAAGAATATCATCTATGAAGACTATAATGAACATGTCCAAGTACTGCTTGAACACATGGTTCATCAAGTCCATGAAAACTGCTGGGGCATTGGTAAGACCAAAGGATATAACTAAAAATTCAAAGTGACCATACCGAGTTCTGAAAGCTATTTTTGGGATGTCACATTCACTGACTCTGAGCTTATGATAGCCTGATCTGAGGTCTATCTTAGAGAAGTAACTGGTACCCTGAAGTTGATCAAATAAGTCACTGATTCTAGGAAGTGGATACTTGTTCTTGACTATAAATTTATTGAGCTGATGGTAATCTATACATATTCTAAAGAAACTATCTTTCTTTCACACAAATAGGACTGGTGCACCCCACAGGGACACACTGGGTCTGATGAATCCCTTGTCAAAGAGATCCTTCAACTAGTCTTTTAACTCTCTGAGTTCTATTGGTGCCATTCTATATGGTGGAATATATATGGGCTGAGTATCTGGAAGAAGGTTAATGTTGAAGTCTATTTCCATTTTGGGAGGAATTCTAGGGTGATCTTCGGGAAAGACATCTGAGTATTCATTCACTGCTGGAATTGACTGAAGACTGGGAGTTTCTGAATTAGAGTCTTTGACTTGTATAAGATGATATATAAATCTCTTAGATATCATTTTCCTAGACCTTAGATAGGAAACAAGTTGACCCCTGAATGCTGAAGTACTACGCCTCTACTCTAGGACAGGTTTATTCAAAAACTAAAACTAGACAATTCTATTTCTGCAGTTGACTGTGGCATAGCAGGAATGAATCCAATTCATGTCGATAATGACATCAAAATCAGTTATCTCTAATTCAACTAAGTCTGCTGAAGTGATTTTCTGAGATACCATAACCAACCAATTTTTGTATACCCATTGGGCTATGATGGATTTACCCACTGGGGTGGATACTGAAAAAGGCTCTGCTAGGATTTCAGGATTGACTCCAAAATTAACTGCTATATAAGGAGTAACAAAATACAGGAAATCTCCTAGATCTAATAAAGAATAAACATGCAAATGAAAAATCTATAATGTACCAGTGACCATATTAGGAGAATTTTTCTAATTCTGTTGGGACTGAAGAGCATAGAGTCTATTTGGGCGTTGCCTACTGGTGGCTCTGGATGAGGCCCCTAAAGATTCGGGTGACTAGACTGAGTTAAGGAACAGTTACGCTGGCCCTAGGAACCTGACTAGGGACAATCTCTGACCCTGTGGCCTGGCTTGCCACATCTAAAAGACATATCACTATCAGCCCTGCAAATACCTTGATGGTTCTTGCCGCAAGTCTAATAAAGGGATTGGTTCGGGCACTGCTAACATTGTCCTGAGGTTTAGGGCCTAATTCCCTATCCCTATTGTTGTCTCTAAATTTTGGAAATGGAGCACTAGTTGTGGACGGAGCTGGAACTGAGGATTTTGGGAGGAACTGAGAACGATTACCACCTTCTAATTTAGGCTGAGCAAAGGTTAAACTACCTGTTCTAGCTCTCTAATTCTGTTTTTCTCTCTTTTTATTCTTCTGCTCCTCTATCTGTTGAGTATGGACCATAAAGATGGCTATGTCCATCTCTCTAATTAGCATTACAGTCCTAAATTCCTTGACCACACTATCATTTACTCTAGATACAAACTTACTTATCTGAGATCTGCTATTTGCCACCACATGAGGAGCATATCTAGATAGTTGAGTAAACTTAAGAGAATACTCTTTCACTGTCATATTGACCTGCCTAAGGTTGATAACTCTAACACCTTAGCTCTTCTCAGCTCTAGGGAAAAGAACCTATCTAGAAAAGCAATGGCAAACTCCTCCTATTCTATGGACCTTGCCTTTACGACCCTCTCTGATTCCCATTATTTGAACCCTTTGTGAGATATATCCTACAACTGATATGTAGCTAGCTCAAGACTCTCACTAGCTGGAACCCCCATAATATCTGTGACCTTCTGCACTTGGCCAAGGAATTTCTAAGGGTCCTCATCTGATTTAGACCTGGTATAAGAAGGAGGATTCAGTCGGGTGAAGTCCTGAATCCTGGCTGCAGTAGAATTAGCCACTAGATTGGCTGGAATAGCGGCTAGCCATTCATTTTGAGCAGCAATTGAATTAGCAAAAGTAGTGAATATAGCTCTGAGCTTTGCATGAGAGATATGTTTATCTAGGGGATCTGCCTGGACGGGCTGAGGTGCTGATTGATTCCCGATTCTCCTTTTGTTTGTTCTTTTGGGAGGCATATTCTATAAACAAAAGGAAGAAATGGATTAGACTGAGAGCTTAACTTGAGCTTATGATCACTAACACGACATGAATACTGAAAAAAGGGAAACTGTTCCTAAAACCTTTCATAGCCTCCTGTCCATAAGTGTGGGCGCGCAATACACCCATGCACAAAGCTATACTAGATGCGACTTTCAGATATGATAGGACACTGTTGAAACTTCAGCTCTGATACCAAGTTCTTATCGCCCTGAGTCTGTACCCCTCACGGTGCTCATAATCTGGAAGGACCACAAGCTAACCCATGACTAGTACCTGCTGCAATAACTGAATAATAATACTGTATAATGCAAAATAATAGGGTGAAATGTCATAAGGTTCAATACTAAAATATAATAGAAATACGGTATAACAATACCAAAATTGAAATATCTGTCTAAAAATATTATAGTCTGGAAAACCTCTAAAACTGTCTGAACTATGGAGTTGATGGGATAATCCCCTAACTAACTCCGACTATTGAAAGTAAACTAAGTACTGAAATAATGAAATCATCATGTTCTCGAACTATGAGGTCTCACCACTGACTCTGAATGCTGAAATCTAAAATACTAAGGGTGTTCTGGAGCCCGTGCATCTGAACCTACGGTATAAAACACCATAGAAAAAGAGAAAAGTATGCATCAATACGTGGGAATGTACTGGTATGCAATGTGAGGTAAGGTTGAATGTAAGGGTTCATAAGCATGAACTATAACTGACTGAGTAACATGAACATAACTGAATGGGAATACATGCATGAATACATAGACTGTAACTGAAGTCATCATGATACTGAATACTGAGTTTACTGATAACATGGATTACTGAGAACTAATGTACTGATATACTGTTAACTGAGTGACTATTTCTAATAGTCTTGATTTTGATGGAACTAGCTGAGTTCTGCACTAAGCTGAGTGACTGTATCTGACAGTCTTTAGATAGGAAATGATATAGTTTTGGCCTTCAGGGGTAACAATAACACCCCACGGTTTAACTTTGAGCAGAGTCAAAGTGAACAAGTTGATATGCTTAAAAACTCAATTCTGGCACATTTGACTTATTGGTTTCGGTCAATGCTTTGTCATGAATGTCACCATTCTGGATATATTTTTTTACTGATATGCTTTATTTTTTGCTTGGTAGATGCAATCATGAGGCCATTTTCATTTTCACCCACAATGGAGGTATGCATCTGTCGTCGTTTTTCTCCGCTAACTCTCTTCTAAAGTTTAAATCCAGCTTTCTTATGACAATGAATTTCTTGGTAGGGAACATCAATTGCTAGGGATGGCGGAGGCTCAACTTCATCCCGATCTGATAGTAGTGATTGTGATTCAATCAACAAGTCCCATTCATCTAATCGTAGCTTCCTAAGTCTCCGATTCTTTATGTCAAAGCCCATAGATCCTCTGTCATTTCCAACTGAAACAACACATAGTAGAGAAGCTATTGAGAGCCCCTCAGCTGGGTTTTTAGAAATTGACGCCTAAACCCCACAAAGAGATAAACACCGCTTAAGCAGTGCTAGTGGCAGTCTTGACTTGACGGAGGCTTCCGAGTCTTTCCAATCTGACCTCCTTAGTAAACCTTGTAACCCTTCTGATGGTTTCCGATGTGGGTTTTGCGAGAGGTTTCTTTCACAAAGATCGCCTTGGAGTGTCCGACGAATTGTGAGAAGTGGAGATATGCCAGTTGCTGGGGTCCTTTCATGCCGCCATGTATTTCATGCTAAGTGTTTGGAGCAAGCTACACCAAAATCATGTAAAAGTGATCCTCCTTGCCCAATCTGTGCCAAGCTTGGAGAGGGTAGTTCTCCAGAGCAGCGAGTTTTATCCAAGTTCTTTCTTAGGCTTAAAACATTCAGTGAAGAAGGACCATCCAAGCCTTGGGGCTGTGCTCATTCTGGAGATTGCGTCGGAGGGGCTTTGCACACACCATCTCGTGGCACTATGCTCGCACTAAACAAGAGCCGAATAAGGAAAAATCTTTCTTTGAAGGGTAATTCAGGCAAGGAATTTCCAGTGAAATTAAGAAAAACTAATACATTTTCGTCACATACAGCTATTTATTGGATTAGTTGATCATGCAATGGTGGGATCAGGGATCTTGAAAAGCATCAGCAGGTTCCGGGTTGAAGTAGCAACTGAATTTTGTATATAATTATTGTTCCTGTTTATTGACTTGAATCTTTAGTGGCTTAATCATGTTTATAAAATGTAATGTAGTGGAAGTTGTGTTTGTTTGCACTTTAAAAGCCTCAAACAAATTGCATTTTTTGTGTAAGTTTAAAATTGATCTTTGATCATTGAACCCATTATATGTATTCCTGGGATCGTGGAAATTGTGATTTGCAAGTTGTAGGCATCCAACAAAGTGTTTTTTCTTTACTTGACAAGTAACCTTTGTTCAAAATATGCAATGATTAGACAGGATATAATACATTTTGTAATTTGATTATCGCATATTTTGTTGTAGCTACAGTCTTTTATTTCAGAATAATTTGTCATGCTTTCTGTAGTACTATTTCCCATGTTTTTTACACTTTCGCTGATTTTTTTCTTCGATCTGCTTTGATATGTTTTTTTTCTGAAAGTATCTATTGGAAACAACCTCTCTATCTCTTAAGGTAGGAATAAGGTCAACATGTATTCTATTCTTTTTAAACCGAGGACTGACTCAATAAGATTGAGAGCCTAAAGCCAATTAGTCAAACATCATAGAAAGGCCGCACATATAATTTATATAACAATAAGAATAATAACATTCTCATTGTAATCATATAAGTGAATTCGGAGAGAATCGAATGTACACAGGCCTTATGTAGTAAGAATGTAAAAAATACAAAATTTTAATACAAGAACATTATATAAAGTTGGAAAAAAACAGGTTCAAGAATTTGAGAAGATATAATAATATCGAAATAGTGTTGCGTTGAATATGATAAATTGATGTAATGATACAAATTAGTTGTGCTTCTCCAATATAATGATAACTTGGTACTGTTTGGGAAACTTCATAATGTTCAGGAGAAAAAAAAATAAAATAATACCCCATTACCCACCTGAACTATACCAAAAAGGTTATGACACACCTTAATTTAAATAGCGTTCTATTACCCCCTGAACTAATTAAAAATGCAATTTTAACACCATTATTGCTTACGTGGCGCAACACACTGAAGTGTCCATATAGGCACACGTGTGTGCCACGTAGGCACTAAGAATGTCAAAATTACAGTTTTAATTAATTCAGGAGTTAATACGATCCCCTTTAAGTTGAGGTGTGTCATAACCTTTTTGGATATAGTTCATGGGGTAATTGGGTATTTTCAAAAAAAAAAAAATAGTGAAAGAGGGAATGGAACAGGTAAATTTAGAATTCTTCTAAATTTAATTTTAATATAATTATTTATTAAACGTGTTTTATTGGCTTGAATATTGTTTAGAATTAAGTATGTTTATCGTTTGAATATTTTTATTATTTTTTTTAAGAAGATTTTAGATGTAAATTATTAATAAAATATGATTCTTGTTTGAATATTGTAGTCTCGTCAATAGAAAAAGATTAGTTAGAGCATATATTCTTAAAAATCTTTTGTCAAAATTATGGAATAATTTATTAATTGAATTTAAAGTTCTAACTATTAGTAAAATCTTAAATACTACTAATATAATATTTTAACATAACTTTATTTGGAGAAGAAATAAAATTAACTTTTTAAAAGACATAAAAGTGAATACTAGTTTCAGATAATTAGTTAGTTGGTTAGTTACCTGAACTTTCACCTTGTTGGTGAGGGTTCAATTCCCCACATTATAATCCCCTTCCCCTACGTCATTTAAAAAAAAAAAGTTTCAAATAATTACTCCATAAACTTTTCAAAATACTTATAGTTAGATTTATTTCTAAAGTTTTCTAGTTATTTTCATTCTTTTTAAAATACTTATTTTTCATAAGTATCGTATAATAAACATTCAAATAGGTAATTTCAAAATCAATTATTCCAAGTCACGCTAATTAATATTTCCAAAGTCAAAATTCTCATTGTTTCCAACGTGAATATATAAAAAGATTAGTTGAGGTGATCGTTTGTGCAGAGTTCTTAAAAAATTAACTCTCTCTTATTTTCTTCATTATAAAATTAGAGGTGTATATAGGTCGGGTTGGTTTGGTTTTCTATTGAAAAAAAAAAAATCAATTATGTCGGTTTATTAAAACTATAAACCAAATCAAATCAACATAAAATTGGTTTTTTCGATTTAGCTTTTAGTCGGTTCTTTCGATTTTTTCAGTTTTTTCGGTTTTTCTCGGGTTTTTTTTACAATAATTATTTTTGACAATTATATTGTGATTGAAGTTTAGATCAAGTGTGTTTTCACTCATGCGCTAATGAAAAATCACAATTATGAAAAATTAAGGAGCGAAAAACTCTCTTGAAACTAAAAAAGAAGATGAAGAGTGAAAAGTTTAGGTTTTAAGTTTATATTGAATTTTGGATCATTTTATTAGCAATTAATAGATAAATATTACAACTTAAAGACCCAAATATGAATGTATATATATATATTGAAAATTAATAAAACTAATTGAAAAGTATTTAAAAAGTAGATTATAATTAATATTTTATGTATAAAAAGTTAAATTATATACATACATATATATATATATATATATATATATATATATATATAATATTAAAAATGTGAATATTCTTAGAAAAGTGAATTGAACTTTTTATCCTTCATTGAAATCCTTGCTTTAAACAAAATCGTCTTTTTCACTATTTGTTCCTAATATTAAAACAAAATCTTCTTTTCCACTATTTCGTTCTTATATTTAAGAGTTGAAAATTAATTAAATGTATTTATGGTAAAAAAATTTCCTTAATTTCTATATCTTTTTCTAATTTAAGAATTGAAAATTATTTAAATATATTTATGGTAACTCTTTCCTTATTTGAAGTCATACAACTGATACATTTTTTTTATTAGTTTAAGAATTCTAAATCAACTAAATTTGATTTTAAGGAGATTTGAAAAATCTAAAAATAAATATAAAACTATTAGAATAAGAAAAAATTAAGAAGTTCTAGATTTTTAAATGTTTTAAGTACGTAATAGAATGTAATCAATAAATTTTTAAAGATTTGACTTTAAAAATAAGAAACGATTTTAAATATATATAAAATAACCGTAACACAAATATGGTTTAAATTGATGCGTCTCTCTTATCCTGTGGCAACAAGGGAAAGAAGTACACAAATGTAAAAGTGTTACCATCAACCACTTGGAATTGGAAAACATATATGTGTATATGTTTATATTTACATTATTACATTAAAGTGTGAAAGATTTTTGAAAGTGATTTGAACTTTTACACTTTATTAAAAATCTCCACAATAGATAAAATTATTTAATTTTAAATAATCAAACGTTACATGTACGAGGCATGTGCGACTAAACTAGCATATATACACATATACATATATATACATATATATATATATATATACTATGTCAGTTTGATTTAGGTTCGGTTTGACTTTTTTTTTTTAACACCAAACCAAACCAAGAATGGTCATTTTTTTTCAAACGCCAAACCAACCAAACCAAACCATAAGTTGGTTTTTTTTCTCGATTTGCTTTGGTTCTTTGGTTTGGTTTGACTTGACGGTTTGGTCTGTACACCTCTAAATAAAATTATGAAATTAAATATATGCTTCATTGATTCACGGGACTTTTGCTCCATTTTTTAGAATTTACGCTTTGCCCCAATGTTGTATAAGCACCTCACCTCTCACCCTCGGCTCTTAAAATATTATATCTGACTTAGTAATTAAATCCAGTCAAATCTAGTTTCATCTCAAGATAGTAGTATAATAATTATGAATCCTTTAATTCTACCTATTCAAAACTTTACAAAATCTAAATCGTCCTACATAAATAAGAATTAATCCTAGGCAAGAAAACACACAATAGTAGTAGAGCCATTTGACCCCCCCCCCCCCCCCCCTCTTCCCCAGATCTAAACAAATATATATCTCCTCCTTTCTTAGCCATGAAAAAGGAGGCACGAGATGAGTTCACCAAACAAAGGATCAAGAAGATGACAGAAGAACTTCAAAAGTTAAGGGCAGAGAACAGATTGAAGGAGATAACAATTAAGATGCATGAAGTGTTAAATGAAAAAGAAGAAGTTACTGTTGACATGAACCCTGATGATCTCAAGGATCTTATTTATGTGATGAAAGAAAATCTCAAAAGGATACAAGAAGCGATGAAAAAGAAAGTCGACAACGAAGGTTTTGCATCAAATGTCTCTCGATCCTTTGTTGAATAAATGATTCTTTATTGGATCAATCTAAACTAGATTTAGTTGGTTTAAATTTAGACATCCTTTGTTGAATAAATGATTCTTTATTGGATCAATCTAAACTAGATTTAGTTGGTTTAAATTTAAATAAGTAGTATCTACAAAAAAATATTGTTGTTTTATCGATTAATTTTTTTTTTTAATAATTTCAACTCATAGATATGAGTGTCATCTATTGAAATGACCAATCTTTAATTTTTGAATTGAATAAAGTTTGATTTAAGAAACTTAAAAGATATATTTGAGACGTGTATGTGCTGCGTTTCAATTGATTATTACTTTCAATCCATAATGATTAACACTATTCAAATGTTGCAAGTTAGTCATGTATCGAGACATCATCATGAAAGAATCCTCAAAATCTCTATATACTATTTCAAAAGTTAGTTTAAGCACAATTTGAGTTTTTATTTATCTAGTTGTAATTTTTTACAATCATTTTATAAAATCATTCTAAATATTGATGTGTATATTGACAATAATTGATCAAATAGCAATCATATTGTTGTTCGAATCAGAATGATCCTTCTAATAATTATCTATGATATAATTTTGTTTCTAAATCAATTTGTCTATCTTTCACAATCTACTTAAAATCACTCAAAAAAGATTATTGACAACAATTCATTGTTCATGGCACTGACAAATAACGCTCTAAACTTTATCTTCAAATTGAGCGTAAATAAGCTATTTCTTGTATTCTGGATTGCATCATTACATTATGACTTTTTTTTTTGCTGTTTGTTTTGAAATAACACATCTATTGTATGTACGACGAAAAATATCAATCTCACGAGGGTTAATCGTAATGAGAGAAATCAAAACTAAAAATATTTAAATATAATTTTTGACCAATATAAATATGATTGATTATTTAAATTTTTGGCACCACCCTGACTTGATTAGATAAATTCTGAAATTTCATTTGATGTTTTGTCCTAAATATTGTCGATCTTATCAAATGAAGGAAAAAAATTGGTAAAATGACTTCCTTGTGCTCTTTCTTCTCCCATTTAATTCTTTTTTTCTCCTCTAGATCTCCTCTACTAAATTCCTTCTTTGTTCTCATGGTTTTCTTTATTTGATTGTAAAATTGTATTCTTAATTTATGAGAATACTACAATCTTTTTTATTAAAAAATTATATTGTATAAATACAAAGTCATTTTTTTCCTGTATATATAATAGAATTGAATTTCATTGACTTCTTCAGGTGTTTTCTTTTTTATATTATGAATCCTTTTAGTAAACATTTTTATTTTGTCATTACTTGTATCTTTTCCCTATCTTGATTATTCATCAACTCATAGTACTGAACGAGCCCTAGCATATGGTCGAACGACTTTGTAAGGTCCGTACAAATAAATACCAGTTCTACCAAAGAACTATTTAAAATAATATTTATTTTTAAGTTTTTTTTATGTCATTTTTGAGGACAACAATATTAACTTTTTCGTTTAAAAAATAACTAAATATATATACTTCTTGAATATTAGTAATAAATTAAACTATATTTATTGCTTGAATGTTGTTATTAATTTTTAAGTATGTTTATCTTTGAATACTGTTAGTAATTTTCTTTTCAAAGATTTCAAATGTAATTATTTGAACATGTTTCTTGTTTGAATATTGTAATCTCAAATAGGTTTAACTTGTCCATTAAATAAGATTAGCAAGGACATAGATTCTTAAAAACCTTCCGTCAAAATTATGGTATAATTTATTTATTGAATTTAAAGTTCTAAATATTAGAAAAATCTTAAATACTAATAGAATATTTTAACATAACTTTGTTTGGAGACAAAATAGATTGATTTTTTAAAAGGTGTATATATATACTAGCTTCAAATAAATTACTCCACATATTTTTTAAAATACTTCGTGTTAGATATATTTCTAGATTTTTGTAGTATTATCGTACTTTTCAAAATACTTATTTTTCCTAACTACCATATAATAAATATTCAAATAGGTAATTTTCAAAATCAATTATTCCAAGTCACACTATGTCACGACCCGAGTCAACGCCCTGACCGCAATAGGCATCCCGAACCACAAAGGCCTGAGAGACCCCTTAGCATGTAATCATAATCATAACTTACATGTTATAAAAGTGCGAAAGATAAACTGAAAATATGGTAGTCCCGAAATCAAACTTAAAAAACTTTATAACATCGTATAAAAAGGGAAAACTCAAATCCAATCCAAACCATCTACGAAGCCTCTACTGATTTAAACATACTAGTTTATCTAAAAACCGGGACAAGGTCCCTGACTAGACCAATAAATAAATGAAAACTAAAACATGCATAAGATGCTTTCTGAAGTAAGGGAGGCTCACCAACTCTGAACTCTTGAAACAATCTACTGGTTTGTAGATTCACGAGACTGGGCCTCAGAACCTAAAATATAGGGGGTCAATACTCGAAAGTACTGGTATGTAGAACAATTCAAAAATAAAATATACTTTATACAACATAAGTGAGAGCATTTTATTAAATCAATTTAGCATAAGGTAATTGAAAACACATGGGCATAATTTGATGAGCTTAAAAACATTTCCTTATAATCATGACTCAACTCTTTGTTTTACTTCTGAGCTAGATGGTACACCCTACAAAACATGAACACCCATGGGCTATATGGGTCCGCCCATGACTCGGCGTCTAGGACCCCAATCTGTGTTTGCCACAAGGATTAGAGTATCATGAAAAGGTATGCCCAAATTGCCGATATACCATGCTATCCCACTTGCTAAATAGCACATAAAATCTGTATCGATAAAACACGATTTCGGGCTATGAGTTATCTGAACCTAATCCTTCTTTGGGTAACCAACTAGCTCTTTTTAAGCCCAATTTTAGTCCTTTAAAACCATGCTTCATGCTTTTAAACCATTTATCTCTTTCATGTTAAGGGCATCTCGTGATAGGTATCTTCATGCCTAGACTTACAAGCCATATCATGTCATGTCATAATCATAGCCCCTTTCATTCAAAAATCATGTATATGGACACCCAAAATATTCAAAAATCAAACAAGAGTTCTTATTTCAAAACACATGAAGACATATGCAAAATATTTCCTTTTCTATAATTTATCATATGGCGGCCAATCCTTTCATAAAACACATGCAACTTCTTCATCAATACACAAGGGCCTTTGGAATAAGAATCGCCTCTTTGAAAACAAGTAAAATAACAAAGCATAACTGATTAAGAGGTATTTATAACTCGAGAAATATAATTATTCATAAGCAGCCTGTAAGACCCCGTAAGATCCTAACTCAATTCAACTTACTATGGCATGTTAGAGGAGTCCAAGACTTAGAAATTTTTTACTAAGTATTAAGACTTAGCCATTTTCAAAGTCTCTTAAACTTTGATGATTTTATGTCCGGTCTTTCCGACCTCGGAATGTAAATTTTTAAGTTGATTCATGATCGGGTTGTCTATCGTACATCTCAGGTAAGTTTTGGATTTTTTGAATGAGGTTTGAGGCCTGTTTGGATGGTCAAAATAGTGAGGCTCCACGATATGGCCGTGGTGCATCGCATTTTTCAACGGTGGGTTGTAAATCGGCGCATCACTTAGCGCATTGATAGAGTAACGCGGCATGTCACATTTCTCGTCGAATAGTCCTATGTAGTTTAATGAATTTTGGGTCCCTGGGTGTATTTAAGTCATTTTACCTTACCTTATCTCACCTATAACACGTGATTAAGGGTCCCCAAAGTCATAATTAGTCATTCTATTCACAAATCCACTCAAAAGAAAGCCTTCTCTCTCAAGAACAAACCCTAAACTTCTCCCAAGAACTTCAAAACTCCATTACACTCTTGTCAAGATAAATAAGAATTTAAGTTCCCTAACCCATGAAGTTCAAGAAAAGCTTTCAAGATCATCTCCAAGGCTTTCAAGGTCAAGTTTTCTACATCAAATCAAGCTTATTAAGGTATGTGGGGTTATGAACAAGGGTATCCTTTTACCCTTATACATAAATTGCATGAATTTAAGATTCAAAATACTTGTTTTTAATTAGGTTTCATACTAAAGTTTCTATATCCTTGAATGTAACACCCCGTAGCATTCTTGACTTGATACCACTCATAGTAGCATGCATAGGGAATTTAAGCCTGAAATTTTTCTAAGTGTTGAAAGACTTAGTCATATTTTAAGCCCCTAACTTCAATAATTACTAAATTGGTCTTCCTGGCATAGATTTATGAGTTATTTTATGTTTGGGGTTGTAAAGGGCATATCTCAGGAAAGTGTTGGATTTTTCGAGCGAGGTTTAAGCTTGTTTGGATCACGAAAATTGAAAGTCATCGTGATTGCACCGCGTCGTGGTGCCTATAGCGATGAGCCCTCTGGCGCATTAGAGTGGGCCTCCAAACTGGGATTAAGTTGCTAATTTAATTTATGAAGGGCAGTTTGATCTTCCCTATAGCCCCAATCGTAATAACAGAAGATTAAGCCGTCATTAGGGCATTATATGCCAAAGATTACTCAAATTCTCTCCCAACTAAACCCTAACTCTTCCCCAAAGATCAAGAATTCGACCTCTAAGTTCAAGATTTTCAAGAAAAGAGTCAAGATTTGGGTTTCTATCTCCAAACTAAGGAACTTTAAGGTACATGGGATTATCCTAAACTACATGGGAATGAATTTATTATTTTAAACTAGTTTTAAAGAGTATGTGTGTATTCATAAGAATTGACTTCAAGGTTGTTGATGAGCATGCATTGAAACCCTATGATTTGCTGAAGTATTGTAAAAATTGTGATGTGGTGTTTCAAACTCGAATTATCTTCTTGTGACCATGAAATATCAAGATTCGTGAAGTTAAATGAGAGCACAGGATATGTAATTCCCCTTTTTTCTATGAAATTCATTGAGTTGCATGTTGTGAATTAATTATATGAAATGTCAAAAGCTTGAGCCTATTGATGGACAGTTATGTACAAATTGCATTATTTTATGAGATAATGAAATGGTATTTTTACTTATTTTTGTAAGTGATCATGTTCCGCACTAGGGATAGCTTTAGATTGATTAAAAGGGCTGACCACCATAGATGAAGTGTTGAATAGAGATTTTGTTAGTTTTCAACTGTTTTGAAATACAAACTTTCATCTAATTGGTAGATCCTTTGGGTGGTCAATAAGTACCTTTTGAAACAAGAAAAGAGTAGTAGAGAGGCTGTGATATGGCTTGTAAATCTGGATGTAATGATACCCTATTATGATGTGCCCGAAGCAGAATAAGAAAGAAATAACTTTATGAAGAAGATATGTTTAAAAGAGTCTAAAATTGGGCTTAAGAGAGTTAGATGGTTACCCGAAGAAGGCATGAGTTCAAAAAACTCATTGCCTAGAACTGTAATTTTCCAACATGGGTTCATACTGTCCCAAAATGGGTGATTGTACATTGGCAACGGCCCTGCAGTGTAGTAGAGATGTAGAGACTCCAACCTTTGTGGCATACTTGGGTTGGGGGCTTGGCCACCGAGTCAAGGATGGATACCATATAGCCCATGGAATTAAAGATTGTTGGGTGTAACATATAGCTCAGAAGAGAAATAAATAGTAGAGCCATGATTCAAGAAGATGTCTTGAAAGTTATCAGATTATGCCCATGTGTTTTCAAATATTTTATGCTGATATGTTTTATGAGATGCTCTCACCTATGTTGCATAAAAATGAATTTTGTTTTCTTTTTGGATTGTTCTACATACCAGTATATTTGTATTGAACCCTATATTTCAGGATTTGAGGCTCGATCCTTGGTTCCCTCTAAGCAGTGGATTGGTTTGACGGACATTTGAAGTTGGTGAGCCTCCCTTATTTTGGAAGGCCTTGGGTCATGTTACATTTTTATTTGGTTTTAGTTCATGGTCTGATCGGGGGCCTTGTCTCGATTTCATACAGATGTTATTTCCAGTATTGATAGAGATTTCACAGACTGTTGTTAAATATATTTGAATGTTTATGAACTTATATCGTATTTTTTAGTTAATGAATTCAGATGACCATATGCAATGTCCCGAGTCTAGTACCCCAGATGCTACACGATGCTCATAATCTCGAAGGACCATAAGCTAACCCATGACTGGTACCTGCTGCAATAACTGAATTAAAACACTGTATAATGCGTAATAATGGGCTGAAATGCCATAAGGTTCAATACTAAAGTATAACTGAAATGCGGTATAACAATACCAAAACTGACATATCTATCTGAAAATACTGTAGTTTAAAAAGCCTCTAAATTGTCTGAATAAGGAGTTGATGGGATAAGTCCCCAACTAACTCCAACTGCTGTAAATAAACTAAGTACTTAAATACTAAAATAGTGAAATAATTATGTCCTCAAACTAGGAGGACTCATCACTGACTCTAACTGCTGAAATTTGAACTGCTAAGGATGCTCTGGAGCCTGAGCATCTGAACCTATGGTATAAAACACCATAGCGTAAGTTAAAAGAAGATGCAAAGTGGGGTAAGGCTGAATGCAAGAGTTCATATGCATGAACTATAACTTACTGAGACATGAACATGGCTGAGAGAGAATACATATATGTATATATAGACTGTAACTGAAGTCATCGTGAATACTGAATACTGATTTTACTGATAACATAAATTATTGATAACTGGTGTACTGATATACTATTAACTGAGTAAGTATTTCTGACAGTCCTAATTCTAATGGAAATTTCTGACAGTCCTAATTCTGATGGAACTAACTGTGTTTCGTACTGAGCTGAGTGACTGTATCTGACAGTCCTGATTCTGTAGAACTATCTGAGTTCTATTCTGAAGACTGAAACATCGACATGCCCCTTTTCTGAATAGATTTGGGTTCCAAACTGTAACCCCAGTTGGAAAGGTATCAATACTGTGCCATGAGTAAGTATAAGCTGTGAGTGACCCTCATCTGGCAGGTACTCTAAGGAGAATGGTGGGACCCTCATCTGACTGGTTAAGCCACCTCATCAACCCTCAACTGACAGGTTTGATGTCTCAACCTACACTGGCTATGTAGTTCTTGAACGCAAAGATTGATTCTAAGGATCACACCCTCTACTAGCAGGTGAGCCCTCATCCTTGGGTTTACTCGGTGCTGAATCCTACTCCAACTGAATAAAAACTGAACTGATTTCACAGTTCAGACTAGGCTTGACTGAACTATTACTAATAGTACTATTTAACTTTTCTGAACTAAGTTCACTGAGTTCTATTGACTGACAAAATACTATTGAATTCTGATAACTGACTGAACATATTGAGGACTGAACTGAATAGGACTGGATGGAGTTCACTGAGATTATTGAGTTTTCCTAAGTTCTGTAATTGACTGAGAATACTACTGATCGTGACATGACTGAGATTTCTCGGTAACTAACACTGGCT